>NC_031769.1:124283709-124372965 GCF_001522545.3 Parus major
TTTAATTTCATTATATATTTATAAATTTTAATTATTTACATGAATTTTAGCTGTGGTTCAAACAGTAGGTCAGTTAAAGTTACTGTTGTTGTCTAATACATGTATTAGACCCAAAAGCAATGAATGCAGCCAGACCATCACAACAGACACAGACTGGCCTGGAATCACTGGAACCAAGATGTATTTTGATTTACATCAATTGAAATTACAGATCATAATATCCAGATTGTATGTAAGCAGAAGGCTTATGGCTTATATTTTTGCATATCCTGACATGAAATAGTCTGCTTTATCAAGAAACAAAGGTCCTGCTTCATAAAACACTCTTTTCAAGTAACACCAACCCCACATTTAACTAAAGAGAGACACAATCATACAGGTTTCCTGCATAGTACACTTTAAAGGAAAAAACTCTCTTTTATAATTCTTCTTCTGGTAAATCCTCCACAATCTTAACCGTGGCTGAGAGATTTAAAATAGGATTATATCAGACTTTACCTAGCAAGACTTCCAATTAGTTTTCAAGGTAATACTTATATTTCTACTATACCAGGAGAAGCAGCAAAATTTATGGAACATTAGGCCACTAAAGCTGAGAGGAAAGCAGCTGCAGTTACTTTAGACAAGACATGAATGCACCTATTTTTCTCATATTTTTATGTTCTGGGTTTATACTATATGTCACTGCCTCCGTAATTCTGAAAACTACTACTTTTTTATAATTTTATCTTTTTCCAGTGCTAAATCTCTAACACGGCTTGAAGAGAAGGATTGTTACAGGAGAGATAACAAATAAATGACTATTACACAACCTGTGTTCTCTTATCTTGGGATTTGCTTGAGGACCTCTGAAAGCTACTATTACTGTTTAGGGAAAAATATAATGACACATGCTCTGAAAATGGTTTTATGTATATTAACATAAAGTAATTCCATTTTCTTCAGCATAATATAAAGATAGAAATCTTAACATCAGTTTCCACAGAAAACATTGCACTAGCTTAGTTTATTTGAAGTACATTAGGAACACTGATTAATCAGGTAAAGATTCCTAATTATACATTATTCTACTTAATATATAAATATTAATTATATGTATTCTATATGAAATTCCCCTGTGCTCCTGTGCCCCAGACCAGTGGCCCACAACCCTAAAACACACTTCTCCTGGGCCCAACTCCAAGTTCAACACCATCATCCTTTGGCATCAAGGATGTCAGACTGAATATGTATACAGATGCTTCTACATGTATGCAAGAATTTTGCAGAACTAGGGTCTTCCTTAGTAATCTCTCTTCCAGTTTTCACATCTTGCACTTAAGAAACATTTTAAGACACTTTCTGATAAGGTTCATGAACATTCACAAACCTTTATAAGTAAAAGCTGCTAAAAACAATAAGATTACAAATGCTGATTTAACCTCTCAAACACTGTTCTTTTTTTTTTTTTTTTGGTCTTTAGAACATCAAAATCATACAACTTTTTTTTCCAGTCTCACATTCAAAACAATCCTATTTACATGTCTTTCTTTCTCTGTGGTATTATTTTGACAGCAAACCTGATCCCTTTAGTGTCAATATTGCTACCTTTATCTTTTATCTCAGCAAGAGTTGTCACCAGATTTGTAAAGGAATTTCACTTCCAACTCACGGATCATGTCATGAGTAATATTAAACACAGCAGACACAAAGCTGACAATTGAAACCTCTGATAATTATTCCAATTACTGAAGAAAGTGAACAAAAAAAAACCATCACTTCACTGTGATCAGCTATAATTTTGTTGAAATTATATGCATTATAATGACAATTTCAATATAGTGTGTGCTTGTGTGATTCAAAATAATTTCTTCCCTGAGATCTGTCCCATAGTTTACCAGGCTGCATACATTTCTATATTAAAGAGCTAAGAGATTAATTTTAAAACATGCTTTGTATGTGAATACTGTGTTACCATTTTCATGAAGTGCTTTACTAGATATTTATAAGATCAGATGGCTTCTGTCAATGAATGTGACACTACTACAGAAAGTCTATGAGTAATTTAACTCATCTACAAGTAGTTTTACTCAGGTAATCACAATTTCTCTTAAAAGTGCCCTAAAAGGGAGAGAATTAAGCCAGGCTACAACCCATACTCTTCAATTTACCTACATTTCCCACCCTGCAGGAAACTGGAAATCCAAGACCCATCTCTCTTGCCAGCACAAGCAGGAAAGAGTTAGTGGATACTACAGACCAAAACACAGCTTTCAAAAATACATTCTGGTGAAGAGGAGAATGGTTCCTTCTGCTTGCTTATTTCCTTGCAAATCACACCCATTGTCTGAAACCTTCATGCCTCTGCCATCCTTTGAGATCTCTCTCCCCAGTTTGTCATGAATCAGAGGAAAGTTATTTTTCTCAGTTACCCTCTTTAGCTTCTCAGAGAAAGGTTTAAATAGCCATTTATTTGGAAGCATGATCAGCTGGAGAAATAAGTCAGCCTTCACTAGAAATTAATCTGTGCAGACCACCAGTGAAATGAAGACACTTGTTTTTGGTTTTTTCTACTTTGTTCTCTCACTTGTTACCTTCATTATCACAGGACACCTTTTGGAACAGTAAAAATCCACTTCCAGATAGATTTGACTCAGTTTCTGCTTATTATACCTTTGCCTTCCAATGAGTTTTGGAAAACAGCAGCAATAATCATTAAGTTTCCTATTAAGTGTTAGTTAATTCTCCATTTCACTTTCAAATATTTTTAAATAGCACTGAGGTAATTCAGTCAAATGAACAAAATACACATAAATGTCTAAAACAAGAAAATAGCAGCCCATATAGCAATGGCCTTTGATTTCCTACAGTAATAAGTGGGGTTTTTTCCTTCTTTCCTGAAACTGGACTGAAAACCTTCTCTGAGAATAGCCAAAAAATTCGATTTTATTATGCTACATTTTGACATCTATTTTTCTCATTAGTGGACATACTTTAATAAAGTCACTGCTGCATGTGTAAGGAGTAAGCTTTCCTTCACAAGGTGCTATACTTTAACCTGCTTATTTTTGCCTTCAGATAAAATTAGACCATCTAAGCATGGGTAAACTTGTGAAAATACTGAGGTAGTTTCTTTTTACTTTCCAGCAGATCCAAAAGAAAACATTTCAAAACTATGGAAAATATGAAACAGCATTTGGAGGAGGACAATATTTCTGCCTAATCACAGTAACTCTTAATGGATATTTTAGTAGTCATTGACAGACTCTGCAGTTTCCACTCCATGCTTTTAGGAAAGTAACGTAGAGGCAGAAAGAAAAAGAGATTTCAGGGGCAAGTGGGTCCCAGTAAGCACACACAAAAGAAAACCACTTTTTGCTCTAAATATACTGTGGGTAATTTCCCACCTAATTTTTCACAGAAGGCCTGTTCTTCTCCTTGAGGACACAGACCAAGGCCCTTGATACTCAAGTGAGTGCCTGAATTCATGAGCTCTACAATTTGAGGAGATGGGATTAAAACTAAGGTTGTCTTGAGTGCAGAGGACAAACAGCAAATTCAGCAAGGCACCAGCTGGAGGCTCTTGGCCCATTTTTTCCAACAGTCCACAAGAATGGTATTAATTATTAGTATATAAGGTGTGAGGGTTTCACCACAGTGCTCTGAAAAACTGCTGAACCAGAGTCCTGGTAAGTGCAGTGAGGCAGCAAAGACATTTCATCTAAAAAAAAACCGCTAAAACCAAACACCAAAATACTGCCATGAATCTGTTTTAAGATTCTGCACATAGAAATTGTCTGACTTATATCCATACTAAAGAGATAAGGCATTTCTTTGGTTCTCAAGAGGGAAAGGTGCATGCATACATAATACATTTTTGTTTTATACTTTCAAACTTCTTATGCTTCAGGAAATGATGCAAATTATGGAAAGTAAAGGACAAGTAAGGAATCACCAGTGATCTGGGAAATTTACTACCTTGGCCTTTACAAAGACAGAAACTAAAAAAAGGAATTTTATTTTAAACATTGGAAACATAGTAACTCCTAAGTAAAACAGAGCACCAATAAGGACTAACTAAAGACTGCAATGTGAGAAAGTCCAAGACTGAAAATCAAAATATAGTCAATTAGAGAAATGAGGCCAATGTTCTTATTTACACAAAGACTATGATTATAAAACTGAAAATCAAAGACAATTAGAAAGAAAGAACAGAGATTTGAGTTTCTTGGATTTTCATCGGTTTATTTTTATTTGATATAAACTCTTTCCAACTTAGAGTAACACTAACTTCCCTCTTGGTTGATATGTAGGTGTTTTTTTACAATTAGCATTTTGAATGGATTTTTTGCCTACAGATATCAGGTAAAAACCTATTCAGTCATATATTTTCCTTCAAGCTGGGAAAGATTATGTAATGACTTCCACTGGCTTTAAAATTGTAATGATAAGTTTGGAGATTAATCTTCCATCTTTCATCTTAAGCTACAGTTCAAGGAATCATTCCACATTGGTAGATAGAATCACTTTAAGTTTCTTTAAAATATGCAGTTTCCTCCTTTGTTTACAACTGTTGCCACACCCTTCCTCAGATTTTTCCATGAGCTCATTGGAGGCACAGGGCAGCTTTCTTGCTGTTCAAGCAAGTCCTGACACTTTTCAGGTCACTTACCTGCCCTTGGAAAAGAAACCCCATGTGTATTACCAACTGCAATCTCTGTTTCTCATCATCACAGTATTTTTCATACTGTAAGATGTTGGAAGATATAAGTAAATAATAATAAAATATAATATACTCTACTGAAGTCCAATAAGGTCCTTGGACTTCACAGGTATTCAATCTGCAGACTGCAGAGAGTAGTCTGCAAATAAATGATTTATTCATGAATTCGAGTATATTGACTGCCAACATGCAGGCATTGTAAAATACAAATGTTGAAATGACACAGAAATGGTGATGTAGGAAGGAATGTATTTAACTGCAGAAAAACCCCAAGACAATACTCTGATAGTTTTAAAGGTATTTGAAGTATTTTATATCACCATAAAAACCTCTGCAGAGTATAAGGTATTTCTTTGGCTACAGTGAACCATGAATAATATCGCAGAAATACTTAATTTAGTTTAATAGCATTGAGTTGTGTATTTCATACAGGAGATAGCCTGGCTGCCTAGAAGATTTGATTCACAACAGTGAAACTGGTCAAATAATCTATTGTGAATAATACCTGTTGTAAATTTAACAATTTCTTGTAGAATAATTGCCCATTAATAACTTCTTGCATTATTCAACCAGCTATAGACCACAGTGTATTTATTTCCAAGGAAGATATACTGAATTATTTGAGAAACTTTTGAGTGGATAGTTATACAGCTTCACTTAAACTTTGTACTCACATGAGGATGTTGTGGTGAGTGAATACTGAATTGTATTGTGTATGTGTATATGGCATACACATAACATAGAGAAAACTCCATAAATTTAATCAGGTTATTAAAAGTAACATTTAGGAAATTACATAAGAAGTGAACAGAATCTTTTAGATAAGCTATAAAATGACATCTCACAGCCCTCTCTTTGCAGCATGTTGTGTTATGCAAACAATCCAGACAGTAGATGATGTGCCTTGCCCTTCCATTTAAGCTGCATTTCAAGTTTTATATTAGTCATGTAAACAAACAGAAATATTGTGGGGATAGAAAGCATTTTCATTCCACATTCTAATGCAATCAAGAAAAGCTTTTTTCAGAAGACTCTGAGTAGCAGGGACTTCATTTCTGCTTTCCTTGAGAATAAGCAAATATTTATAGCATTCAGAGTAGCAATTACCTGGGCTGACTGAACATTAAGGTTTGACACAGTTGTTAATTTGCTCCTCTGCCCTGGTATGAAAAAGGGACATGAACTTCAGCACTTTATCAAAGCACATAACCTACAGAAAAAAAAAAAAAATCTGTCCAGACTTCACCTATAGCTGATAGAGACAAAAAGTTGCATCCTGGAGATGACTCACCCAAGATATTTACCAGGACACATTCTTATTTGTAGAGACAGTATTCTTCCTGCAAATCAGTACTTCATTTTTCACCTCTGATGGCAAATGTGCGTTGTCACAATGCTTGCAAATGTTACAAAGTATTTATTAAGACAAGCTTTGTTCCCCTAAGTGTGTTCACAAGGCACACGTTTATAGTAACAGAAAAATTGTAGAAAACACTTCTTCCTGCATTTATGGACTTGCACTTCTTTAATTTCTGTGGAATGTTGTCAACACTGCAAAATGAAACAGGGACGTTAGGAAAGGGAAGATGAGAGGAATGGACAGATAGTATCAAATTGCCTGAAATTTTGACTGAATGCTGCCTAATTCTATTTGCTAAATTCACTGATACTGTGGAGTTGTTTGCTACTTTGCACAACACCATATCACACTGTGTGTGCTAAAAAATTCTGTCCTGCACTAGATAAAACTACTTATATGGTCTTTGATATAATTGATAAAAGGAAACTAATGGGGTGTTGCATAACTGAATTAGGGAATGTAGCCCTTGAATTAACAAGCATTCACATACATGCTGCAACTTCTCTGGGAAAATGTCAGAGGGGTTCCTCCTTTGTTCAATAATTTGGTGCAATCTAAACTTTGAAGATCTACATCTATAATGTACTGAACATTTTCTGTGCTCATTAGAAAAAGCTGAAGGAGATTTGGATCTTCTGAAGGAATACAGTCATGCAATGATTCCCACAAAAAAAAATTAATAATGTATTTATTAATTTAGAACTATATGTACACTTAGACTTAATGCAAGTATGTGCTTACCAGATATCTTTTTTCCATTGTGCTTTACAGATTGTCAGGGGTTTTTTTCCTAACTTTCTCTGAAACTTGTTTTTTGGTTTTGCAATGGTTTATAATAATTGTGTTCATAAGTTTGTTAAGGTTTGGGTTCTTACATTTCTTTTAAATTCTCTTCCCCATACAACAAGAGAACAAAAATTTTTTGCTTGGGGTTTGGATTTACGTGTTTCTTTTTTTTTCCTAATCTTTCTACATAATGTTTTTCTGTACACAACAATAGAAGAAAAAGTTATTTTATGCTTTATTAGGCTGAGTGACATATTCTTCCAAGATCCAGTGGTCAGCAGTATTTTCAGAAAATTGTGTGTCACACTTGACTGCAGTTTACAAGAAATTGTAAAGCAAATAACTATAGAGTACAACAGGTCTAACTATTAATACACTGGCAAACTTTCTTTTCTGTACACATCAGTTATAAGCAGGCCTTGATTGTACATATTAGACAATCATGAGTATTTGCCAAATACCTTCTACAAAGGACACCCTGTTTTGTTAGCATCTATTTGTTCTGAATGTCTGTGAAGGATCATCTGAGCCAGAGTATATTACCTTCCAAATCTGGAAAATATTTTAACAGACAAACAAAAGCCAGTGCTCATTCTTGTTCTTTAGCATGTAGTATGTTTTCAAATGGAGAATATATTGTGAACTAAAAAATCCCTCCCTTTGGAAGTTTATTTCTGTATTTCTGTGCCCATTTCACATAGCACTTCTCATGTCATCTTACTCAGTGCAGAATCCTACCAGTAAAATTTTAAATAACAATAAATTAAGTTCAATGAGGTAGTAAATATGACAGAATTTATTAATATCTCTTGTATTTCAAATAGCAACCTTCTGTTTGTCAAAGCTGCCAAGTAGAATGATTTGCTTTCTAAAAACCAAACTAGAACACTATATAGAGATCTTTATTAAAAGAGCTGCCAGTTACAGATTTCTTCAATATGTCTCTTAACTGCAAGGAACACTTCTGTGTTTCAAGGCACACTGGGCAAAAAGCACTAGCTTTACACATCATTATGCCATCAAATATAATATGCCTAATAGAAATGTTTAAAAAATACCACAAAAAAACTTGCAATGTTTTGGAAATATTTTGGTTTGATATTTTGATGAATAACCCATGTCCAGTTTAAAGAAATTACACAACTGGTTCAGGCCAGCTAACTGGCTGGTAGTAGGAAATGATGCAGAATAGTTTCACTGTAGTTTCACTGTAAAACTGGCCCAAGACTATAATGTCCCCAGCCTTCACTGAAATAATTTAATCTATCATTTCAAAATGTCAGTGCTTGAGGTTTCCCAAACATTTTTGCCAAGGCTGTTTTCTCTATAAGGATAGCAAAAGCATTATTTTGAAATACACTTTAAAAACAGATTGTAAAATGTTTTCAAGTTCTGAACATATATGAAGAACTTGTAAGTTGACAGATTCATTTTCCCCTCAAGATGAGTGTGCTGCATCATTGAGATTAAATACAGTTAAATTGTCATGGTTCTTAGTTTATTGCTCTGTTTCTCTAAGTTATCACATCTATGGGTAGTCTTTAAAAATGAGCTAGCACAAATGGTCAGTAAGAAATCTGAGGCCACTGAGATCCTTTTTATAAGATTAGCTCTTACTATTTTCAATTTTATCACCACAGCTTAGTGATCCATAAAATGATAAAGAAATGGACAACTCCAATCATACAAATGCATGTGAACAGTCTCCACCTAGAAAGGACAAAGCAAGTTCTTCTTTATACCGAATATAAAAGTGATCCCCAGATAAAATTCTGGAAAATCATCAGAATGCCTACTCTATAGCAGGAATGTCCACATGGAAACTGTCAGGTGGTGAGACACTTGGAGCTGATATCCCAGAGAATTTGTGGGTGTCCCATACCTGAAAGTGTTTAAGGCCAGGCTAGATGGGGCTCGGAACAGCCTGGACTAGTGAAAGCTGTCACTGCCCATGGCAGCAGGTTTGGAACCAAATGACCTTTTAAGTTTCTTTCCAACCCAAACCATTCTGTGATTCTGTGATTTTATGAGATGAAGATGAAGACATGCCCAGTGGCTAGCAGACAGTGGAGAATTCAGTTGTATTGACACCACAGTGTGCAGATGTATTTTTCTATAGATAAGTCTTGCTCTGTATAAGCTTTTATCAGTTGTTGGTTCTGAATAAGGATGAAAGGGGGAGAGACCTTCCCTGCCAGGAGCAGCACATTTCTGGAGACACTAGCTCCAATTCACAGCCGCACACTGGGTGAGCTCTGCTCCCCTCAGGGTCTGTGCAGTCTCATCAGTGGTCAACCTCATGCACACTGTGCAAACCAGTGTGAGGAACTCTACAGAGAAATCAGAGTGAAAATTAAAAATATTACTTCCTTTCTTTATAAAGCTTCTCCTAACCACACTAATTCCCATAACATGAGCAGATCTAGGCAGAACACTGGGCAAACTGTTTTTCACCTTTATACAGCTGCTCTTCAATCATCTCCTTGGTTGAAAAGTGCATCACAGAGTAGAAGATGGGATGTTCTTGGTAAGATTTAATTCATGGCCATCACGTAGGCACCAAGCATGGAAACTCCTGCTTGGCTGTTCATGTTGCACAGGATGTCATGAGAGGAACTAAAACACAAGACCAAGGAGATGTTGTCTGGAATAATTAAACAGTTTTCATAAAACTTAATGAGTGCAAAGGAATAACATTAAAATTACTGTATTAAAGTCTTGTTTCAGTATTTCATATCACAGATTCATCTGGAGCCATGATGATTAAAATCTCATTGAATGGATACCCTAAAAGAATTATCTTTGAAAGAATGAACTGCTTTTTTTGTGGAAATCTCAGTAAAGTTTGTTTTTGAGTACTTAAAAAGCCTTTCTTTTCAACAGAGCTTCATTTAACTAATTAGTGTCAAAAGTATCTATCAGTTGTTTAATTCTTCTATTTAATTTAAACTTTTGAAACTATTGTTCAAACAGACTTGTGTTATTTCTAACTGAATAAAATAAAATAATTTAAAAAATAAAATAAAAAAATAAAAAATAATTTAAAAATAATAAATAAAATAAAATAAAAAATAAAATAAAAATAAAATAAAAAATAAAATAAATAAAATAAAAAATAAAATAAAAATAAAATAAAAAATAAAATAAATAAAATAAAAAATAAAATAAAAAGAAATAAAATAAAAAGAAATAAAAAAAGGAAAATAAAATAAAATAGAATAAAATAAAATAGAATAAAATAAAATAAAATAAAATAAAATAAAATNAAAATAAAATAAAATAAAATAAAATAAAATAAAATAAAATAAAATAAAATAAAATAAAATAAAATAAAATAAAATAAAATAAAATAAAATAAAATTATGGAATACAAGCTAGTGAGACAAACATTTTTCCCCAAGATGACCTATTTAAAAGAAACACTGATACTTTCTGTATTATTCTTTCACTCAGCAGTAGCTAAAGCTTTTTGGAGAAGTCTTATTTTGTTGAAAACTAGTAGCATAATGCCTCAGGCCTAGATTCTAGTCTGGTTTATTCACAAAAATAGTCTATGTTTACTTGAGAAACAGTAAAACTGACATGAGGCATATGTGGGGCAAAATCCTGGACACAGACAAGTCAGGGCTGCCTCATTAATTTACTGGAATTTACAAACCTACAAGGTTTTGTTAAAAGTGTGAAAATTTTATTAAATATTGAAAATCTATATTCTGATTTATAATAAAACAGACACTAGTATTATCACATAGTTTATGCTATGCCTAGCAAAGATCAGATTATCAATGTTTTTTAAAATTTAACAGCAAATTTCAGGAAAAATACGTGGGAAATTAAGAGAATGCAAGATGATTATTTTGCTTTAGAGTCATATTTTCTGTTTACAGTTAATATGGTTGAGAAGTTATTCAGTGGTTTGTAGGCTACTAAAGGAAACTGAGCGTTAATAAAATTTCTTCTACCACAGTAAATTATGTACTGGATATTTTCACCCTTCATGAAAAGATATTTGTGCAAATGAAGAATCCTTCTGCATCCAAGGCAAGAAAGTAGATGTACCTAAGTTAGAGCTGAATCCCAATGAATGCCTTATCAAAATTTGAAAGCCAAAAGAGCTCTTTTAATTAGGTAATTTTAAAAGTCTTGTCTCCTACTCTTATCATGTATCCTAAAACAGTGCAGCATATTCATTCTGATGCCCACACAGACTGATAAACCATACAGCACCAGCTAATGCACGTGTTCTCCATGTCCTTGGGGCTGATGCTTCTGTCTCTGGCATGGGACAGCACAAGAACAGGGCCTGATGCTCAGCCAGTCTCTGAGTCAGGATTGGGTCACTATGTTCCCTTGCAAAAGGGCCATCCAAACTACCTTACGGCTATATTGGAGGTTTGCCATTTACTATAGCCAGAAGAGCCAGGGAGACTTCAGGGTCTTGGTGTAATTGTGACAAAGCTCTGGACACGCAGATGAGCTGCACAGCAATAGGATTCATGGCTGGCACAATGTTTCCTGGCCCGTTGCTGCTGGGATCAACTATTTCTGACAGTTCTGACCGCAGATACAAGCATCTTATCTAAATCAATAAAAAGGAGTTCACTAGAGATAAAATATGGGAGAGGAAAATTTGCAATTTCTTCCAAACAGTCTGAAAAATCCCGTTATTTTTCTTATTAAGAGTTCTGTTTCCTTTATAAAGCCAAATGCTGACTTTTTTGAGCACTCTTGAAACAAAATAAGTCAATTCTTGGCAAAATCAGTCCTTAACCGGCAAAGATAAAATCAAGTTTCAGAAGAGGAAAAGACAAAAAGAAGTGCCCCAAAGTGGATATGAAGTTTGGGGTGTTTTTCACCAAGGAGTAAACAAAGTTAAAATTCTGAAGAGGTCAGCTAAGGCTGAGAGTATGCATGGCCAGAGGGCTGAACTTGGCCTGCAAGAATACAGCGCACAGAGCAGGATTAGATGCAAAAGCTGCATGAAGCTTTTGAAAACTGAAAAATATAACAGTACTAAGCACAGACCCTGTCAGTGATTGGGAGGTTTGCCATTTATTGCAAAAGCTGATTACGCTTCATTATCTTTTCTTTATCAATTGATTGGCATACTTCTCAGCCATGAATGCCTGGCAAGATAGGAGTGAAGCCTGGTAACACAAAAACACCATTCTCCCATGCACCAAATTGACAGGATGTAGAGGATATTTGAAAGCTGTGAAATAGCATTAGTCAGAGATAATAAATAGAAATTTTCCTCAGTGTTCATTAATAACATGGGAACGAGAACAGTGCTAGCTTTTTCAGAGATGGAAATATAAATGAGAGGAAGCAAACTACCTTAAAATGCAACATCTTTTGCCAGATTCCAGATCTATGGTATCAGAAGAAAACTCCTAGAAAAAATGTCATGGCATATTTTCATTGCATATTTGTTAGCTCAGTTCATGCCCTTCAGTGAATATTTCATGAATTAATGGAAAATATTCTACACAGCTATTTAGATAATGCAAACCAAGAAGTAATTATTTATTGGGTAAATTTTTTGGCAGACATTTTTTGTAGTTTATAGCAGCAAAAGAGAATAATGTATCTTCAATTTAAAAGAGCAAGAGGATGTCATAAAACACAGGATCCTTAATAAAGGTTTCAGGAGACTAGATATGAGTGAAGAACTCTAGTATAAAGAGCTAAAATGAAAAAAAAAATACTAATTTTTAAAAGTAACACTTTAAAAAACTCAGAACCCCAACTTATTAAGGCTGTTCCTGATATGATTTTCTGGCAACTGTTTCCTCTTTGTTCCTCCACTGAGAAACCTGGAAATAATAAAAACAAAGAAACTACTAACTCAGAAGCAAATACTAGAAAAGAACATTCATTTTATCCTACCAAAGTAAATTAAACTCTCAATGAAAATACCTTTCAGCAGAAAGATACAATTTTGTATTTTCGCAAGGAAGCCATTCTCCTTCTAAAAGATGAAGGCAAAACGGGTACCTGAAAGATGGCTCCTATGTCCAAAAGTTTAGTTGCCATTTTATCAGGTTGATGAAGGGGATTACTCCTCATTTCAGAGCCTTCTTCAGTTACATGCTCAGAATAACATGGTAATGAAACCTTGATCACTAAGAATATACCACACATCTTGCAGACCATTTTTTCAGTGTAAAATTATAATTCACAGCTGAAAAAACTATATTCCTGTTTACATGCCTAAATTTGCTTTTTAATGTAGAGCATAGATTAAATTAATTTTTCTATTTTTAAATTATTTCTACTAGAGAAAATCCAATTATTATTTAGTCTGCTTTGACTATAGCCACTATTGTGTTACTTCTCTGTTGATGCAAACGATTCCCAGGCCCTTTAAGACCTGGCCTCAGAGCTAAATTCCTGTGGCAGAGTGTGAGTAGTGAGATTGAGAGGAGACTTAAAGCTCATATGACACTGGTATGGGTACAACTTAAGTGAAAACTTCCTGTTTAAAATCTCAACACTGAGACCAAGCTTTGGCAAATTCTCAAGAGCCAATCCCTAAATGGTCATCACCACGCGCCTCCATCTCCACATCAAACACAAGCAGGCATCTTCAAGGCACATATTAAGCCAAATAGCTGTTCTGTCTTTGAGAGACATTGATTTATCCTGCAGGCCATTGTCTCTGGCTCCCTGGAGGTCCTTATCTCTTACCACCACTGCAAATCAGGCCTCCCCACACACATCTCACACTGGCCCAGGGGTATGTGCCATGTAAAAGTTATGGGTGAAAGAAACACCACCATAGACAGAGGTGTATGCTAGGCACTTGTGGCTGTGGTTTATCCGAGTCACCCACTGCTCAGAAAATTAAAAGACAAAATAATACCAAACAAGACAAACTAATAAACAAACAAAAATTCTCTCAGGAACCGTTAGCAAGAGAAGCTTGACATAAACATAGCAAAAAAAAATCTTACAAAGAAAAGTGATGGAAAATGCTAGGTGCTTATCTCAAATAAGTGACAAAATGTATTAAATTATTTTAATAATTTAGGCAAGATATTTCAGTCATCTCTACTACCATATGAATTCGATAAACAAGAATGGAAATAACCAGGGACTGCTGCATGGCTGTTACATTATCAACACAGCTGGATGCAACATCAAAGTCCTCATAAATGAGAGGAGTTGTTGTTGTTATGCTATAATATGAGACTTGAATAAGAGTTAAAAGGTAGCATCCATTTTCTTGATTAAAGATTAACAAGGTGAAGTGTTTAATTGGTATTTTAACTGGATAGCAAGCAAATAAATTATGCATTTTGAAGTTTAATGAATTCTGTGGATCATGAGAGCACAGCTCTTTATCTAATTTAAAATTAAATAGTTAACGTTTATTTTAGAAGATAATGGTTTTGACTTGGGAAAATGAGGAAACCTGATAAAATCAAATCAAAATTTTTATTTTTTAATTTGGTAAAATCAAAATTTATTTTGATTCCTAATTTTTATTTCTGCATCAACTATTTTTCTGCTTCTTAGACTGGTGTAAATCTGGTGTAACTAATCTTTGAAGTTTAACAACCTTATAAGTTTGGCTCAAAAAGTTAATGATATTGATATAACATTATTTCATCCAGGTACTGGTGGTCTTAAGAGCCCCAAATGATCTCTTTATCTGTCAACACAACATCTTCTGTCAATGCAGCAACATTTTTGTTCGCAGAATTTCAAGTATTTCCTTCTCTTACCCGTGACAGAAATTTATCTCTTTCCCAGTCTTCTCCTGTTCTACCCGTATACTTTTTTGAAACAAGTTTTTTTTTTTTCCTTCTTTATCTATAATTTCCTTTAAATTTAGGTGTTTCATTTGGCCTTGTATAACAAAACCAAAAAACAAACCCTTATAAAACCTTGCCTACATCTGAGCTGGATGCCCTACTCCTGGCTTCACTGCTCAGACTTTGTTAATTTTGTCCTGTTCCATATTTCAGCTCAGTTCAGAAAGTGTCTAACAGGCCTCTGCATTATCCTATGCTGTTTCTGTCAGCAAACTTTGCTCACTACATTAGGATGAGACATAAAAGAATTTCTGGCTACATGACTGAAAATAAAGTGCCAAACTGATTACTGAGGAGCAGTTTTTACAACAGCAACATAATAATTTCCCTAATTTCAGCAATAATTCATACTTTGGATGGATTTGTACTTTGAATTATTCCAGATAATTGTCCATATTGTAATTCATGTTATCCAAGTAAGATTAGATGAACACAGCTGTGTTTTTTCTGACTTAACAGTCTGTGAATATTTGAATCTGTGAAACGTGCTAATACTTTGTATTTGTCAAGAGGCTGTTTAAAGGAAGTTCTCTTGGTTTTTAATGTCACTGCTTAGAGAAGTTGGTTGACTTTCAAACTTTAGTGCATAGTAAGACTGATTTGAAAGATGAAGGTATGCAACACATCACAGTGTCTGGAATGGATAAAATCAAGTGCTGGATTAAAGACCAGTCAAACAAAACTCACAGGCAAAAATAACAACATTCTGCTTTCAGCATCTGCAGTAGCAGATACTGGTCAAACAACATCTTAATAACGTGATCATGAAATGTTGTTGGATATGGATCAGATTCTCTTTCCCAAATCTGTTTAAGATAGATTCAGCTTGGTGAGCTCAGAGCTCACTGTCAGTAATAAGTGGAGCAGAGGGCTACTTTCCTTGGAAGATGTGAATCCATGTTCTGTTCCCATACTACCAGCCCAACTCAGACCTTTTCCACGGAAGAAAGGAAAGGAGAACCAAGGTATTTTCCCTGTTGAATATACATATCTCCTTCTGAAAATTGTGTGGAAGTCCTCAGATTTGTAGAAGTAGTACCATCAGCTCCTGTTTGAAATAAAAAAAAAAAAAAAAACTGAGGGCAAATGGAGCAGAACTGTTGAACTTAGTTTTTAATACTGCAGTAGTACCCAAACGAGTAAACCTCAGAGAAATCACCTATAACAGAGTGATGCTGTACAGAGCAGTGGGAATTGTGCTGACATGCATCAGAGCTGAAACCTCTTTGGCCCATCTGGGTTTTGAAACCATGAACCAGAGGGTAGCAGATGTCCTCCTACAAAGGGAAATGTGTTACTCCACATGGTGCATATGAGGCATTTCTGTCACATGCAAAACTGTCGTACTAATGCAGATTGCTATGCACAGGGGCCAACAGGTATAGACAGACAATTTACCATAATTAAATCTTATTCAGCTTCAATAAAACTTGAAGGCAGCATCTACAACAACCAAGAGTAAAGAACTACTGTCTTCAAGTGAAACAATCCTTCAGCTACAAGAAACTGTAGGTACTACTACAGAAACTTCTTAGGCAATGACTGGGATTAACATTATGTTATGAAATAATTTTCTTAGGACTTAGTGAGAAACAGCACCTGATGCAAATAATAAACATACAAAAATAGTTTAAAATAAATACCCTTTTCAGAGATTCTAAAATCATCAAAATCTGAATTCAGTTTCAGTATGATATGTTAACTATGGAGATTCAGGAAAAAGCTCTCCAACTTGCTCTGACACTAGACAGTAATAAAAAAAATAACCCAAAAGATAACAAGAGCAATGACCTATACCTGTCTTGCCACACTTGCTTCTTATTGCTCTCTGGTAGCTCAGTCATTTTGCTTCATTAAAATTGTTTGTGGGATCTCCATGTAATGCAATAAAACTTTTCAGTCTGTTTTTCAAGTAGAAAAGGGCTGCTGCTGGAAAGAGGAAAAAAATAAAAATAAATATGGGAGGAAGACACCCTCCCAAAAATAGCCATCCCCTCTATAATTTTTATAAACTTCACCCAAAACCTCCTGACAGTATTTCAATTTTCTATTTTCAACATAAAAAGAAATACCTTGGTTTTTGCACAAACTTAGTTAACTGCTTACACTTGACATCTCAGCTAGACAGAGAAAATTATTTCTTCCTGGATGAGACTTATTTCACAGATATTAGACATGAATTCATATCTAGATACAAATGTTGATCCTTTTTGAATTGCAGACTTCAGCACAGTCATAATTGTGATAATGGTCACAATATTAATGGTCCTAATCTCTTCTGTCACTTTGACACATCCAAAATCATCAGTTCAGCTCCAAGTCAATTTTAGAATTTTTTTTTCTCCTTTATCCAACAGACAAAAAATTGACAAATATTTTTTTTATAATAATACACTTTTTAGTGGATATCTTTTTCTGCAAGTGCCAACTCTACAAACTGATTAATTCATTCCCCACAACCATTTCATGTAAAATAAACTTACAATAGGCCAGCTGCAAAAGCTAGTACAATAAACTGCTTCTCCCCCAGAAACAATAGAGAAAACAGGTATTTATTATTTGGATTTGATTGTTCACAGCTGGTGCTTTCATCAGCCAGCATAAATATTGGCTGTTCAACCCATACTACAAAATTAATTTTCAAATTTTAATGTCCCAAGACAAATTTTATAGGGTTCAGATGCAGAAGATTTTTTTTAAAAAAAAGAATAAAGGATGATTTGCAAATTTGGTTCTCGGGTGAAACTCCATGCTCACCCAGGCCTGTAAGTAATTAGTTGTATTGACTTAATTTGAGCACTTCTGTAGTCAGTACACTTACAGACTAATGATGCAAGAAAGGGGAAATTAATGGACTTAGAATCATAAAATCATAAAATTGTTTGTTGGAAGTATCTGGAAGCAATTCTTTCTTAAGCATAAATTTGGATAAATATCTCAGTAAAATATTTACAGTTAGCTGCTTTGTCTCTCAAAACTGCATCTCTAAGTTTAGCCTTAAGCCTGAAGTTTTGGAATTACAATGCCACACACAGAATCAGCCCCAGGTATTTTAAGAAGAAAAAAATATTTTACTTAGGAGCTTATAAAAATCTGGTACTGTTTTTAAGTCACATTTCATTGAGGTTAATTATCAGCACTTCCATTTTTTTGTGCATGTGAAAGGTCACAGTTGTAAAAAACAATATAGGTCAGAACTCTCTTAATCAGCATTTTGGCAAAGAAAAAGGCCATTCTAAATTGCAGTGTAGCACTGACTGTTTGCCTTATGTTATCAATCTCTTGCAAATATGGGAATTCAAGCTAAAGCAATAAAATATGAACTTTTCATCTTTTTCTCTTTTTTTTTCAAAGGAATACTGAAAAGGCCACATTAGTCTGAAGAACTGCTGAATAAACTGAATAGTAGGATGAACATCATCTTCTACACTTGTGTCCCGATAGGAATTTTAATTATCCTCCTTCTTTTTTTTATTTAAGGTGATGAAAAATTTAAAATTTCAGTATCTGGTCTCATATCAGTTTGAGTAGTCTCCAGAGATGTATTCTGTTCCATACGAGCTCTAGTAAACTTAGCTGTATCTTTCAGCTGGTGAAATCAGGAAGTAGTGTTTATCCAGGCCAGAAAATATATACTTGCAGCACAGCACTTTCATTGTGAATGATCCCAAACCACTTTTACAAACTCTTTGTTTACTCATTTTTACCCACATTATATTCTAGTGGAACACATCCACAGTGTGGTTGGAACATAGCATCAATCTCAGAGCACAGCGACAACAGCAGTAGAGAATGGGAACTGAAATATTCTGGATTTACATCAAATTATAGAAAGATTTAAGTACAAGATTTAAGATTAAGCTACATATCAAGAAAATGGGTACTAGCCAAAAGAACACTTTCAGTCTTGCCAAGCATGCAAACAAAATTGCTCATATTAAAGAAGCTGATGTGTTGAGAAGAATACATTCAATTTTCAATACCTGATAATGTTTCCAATTACAGATATTCCTGGCTGCTGCAGCAGCTCAGCATTGATCTGGATGATGTGAGCCTTTATGAAATGTCAAAAATATTATAGCAATGTCTATAAACATTGAAGGCAAGGAGCACCATTGCACAAACCAAGGACCAGTTCTTGTGTCTGATACAATCACTATTCTCTTGGAGAGCCAACTCAGATAAGAACAAGCCAAGAGTTTTCCAGGCATGACAGACTGGCATCTATAACACCCTGGCAAATATCTTCAGAAAAGATACAGCATATTTTTGCAATGGAACATAAGACTTGAAAGACCAAAAATGGGGATTTGTCTAAGATACCAACCAGGAGCTTCATCTGGAGGATCTGAGTGATGTTTCCCTATACTATGTTTCACAAGAATTTCATACTGAGAGTTGTTTAAAGAGAGTTGTTTAAAGAGAGGCTACCACAGTCAAAAGAAAAAATTAAGATAACGGCTCCTTTTTTCCCTTCTCATTGTTGCTTTGGTCAATCCCATGATTTTTCAGAGTGTAATATGTATAATAAATATATTCTTTCTACACTAACTGCTTTAAAATATTTGTTACCTTTAAACTGATATCAATATTTTCAATATTATGAAAGAGTTACCTAGAAAAAATAAGTTAGATACATGATGCAAAACTGAATTTGTTTGTTATGAATAATGCAATATAAACATAGGTTTTTTAATTATTGCCACTGCTTTATCATCTTTAGCTTTAACATGTGAGGGCTTACTTGAATAGGTTTAAAGACTATTAAGACTATTTTTGGGATTAGATTGGTGTATTATAAATACAATATCTTTGATTTCTTGCCATGTAAAACAGCTAATATAATTGCCTTTAATTTATTCTGAAGTTTGAGGCTGAATTTACCTAATATTTTATTCTTCCTATTATAATTCTAACAAACCAAATGTATCTATTTTTTCTAGATGCATTTTTTCTAGGTGTCATCCTATGGACCAAAACTTCCTTGACTTACAAACATGAAATATGTGGAATCCAAGAGGGAGTGTCATCAAAAGTGAAATAAGAATCTAACCAAACTCATGAAAATAAAATCAAATAATCCCTTGCTTATATCACATTCACATTTTCACAGGATTCCACCCCAAACCCTCAGTCTTTTTAACAGGTTGCTGAATCCAGTCTTTTGCTTTGCATAATGATACTGTAGATGAAACCAAGAAACGCATTGCAATTACAGTTATTCTTGTAAAAAAATATTAGAACCACTCAGGTATGAAATAGAGAATTTGAGAGTAGAAGATCTGTAATTGCAAAAGAAGTAGATGAGTCAGTGGCTTCTGAGGGCATTCAAAAACCTGAGGACAGAAGGGTCACTGCTGCTTGAACAGCCAAGGCTACTCCTCACCCTGGGGGCAGTGTGTGGTTTGGGAGAGGAAGGAGGGCAGCTTCCAGCGCTGTCCTCACCTCCAGCAGGGAGAATGACCTGCATGCTGGGCTGGAAGAACACACCTGCTCAGCAGAGAAGGTACCACATATGAGTGAGGGGAGATGCACCAGCCTGCCTCCAGCCCAGAGCTCTGTGACTCCAACTCATCTCTGTGCTCTGTAACATACTGTTAACCCCAAAACCTCCCCTTACCATCCCGTCTTCTTTCATGTGATCCCACCTGGGACCCACCCTCTGCTCCCTATCCTGAATGGTGCATTTTGTAGTGGTGAAGGACAAGGCCACCAACACCATCACATTGGAGCAGAACTTTCATTTTGTCTCTGTCACTACAGGACAATGGGCTGGCTCTGAGGAGAAAGCCTGCTTTGAAGTTGAAATCCTGCTGAGCACCCTGGTCCATGGTCTTTAATGGCCTGTGTTGGCCAGCTTTTCCTCTTCTTTAAATTTGAATGAATCCTGCTTAAATTGTACTGACACGAGTGATTAATCAAATTTAATGAATCCCTATTTGAAGATGTTTCTGAAGTGGTTTCACAGGGCATGATTAGCTCAATTACTGAAGAGCACAGTGCTAGAAACACCAAGGTGGTGGGGTTGATCCTGTATGGGCCATTCACTTAAGAGCTGAACTTGATCCTTCTGGGTCCCTTCCAACTCAGAATATTTTGTGATCATGTGGCAAATCTGTTTTACTCATGAGTCTTTGTGTTAGGTAAAGAATACCAAATGGTATCCAATGCAAGCCTCAGACTTGGGAGTTCACTACCAATAGAGAAAGCAAAGGAGGAAAAGCAATTTTAGCAGTAAAATGATGAAAAAAATTCAAGGCATGTGTCCATTATTTACCTTGAATTACTGAAGCTCTGAATTCTGAAGCTCTGAATTTTGAACATGGACCACAGCAATGTGGAATTAGACTACAAAATATACCAAAGCTCAAAGTTACCATTTGCATGGAAAAAAAAGAAAGGCATTACCAATTATACAAATATAGTTATTATTTCCTTCTTTGTCACCACTGGCACTGTGCCACACAGTTTATTAATGAACATTTCAGAGGAGCAGTGTGGAGCTGACATGCTAATAGTTTTTGTGCTTACTTTAAACTCAGGGCTCTGCACTGAATATGAATTTACCATTCCTCAGGTCCTTTAATGTATGGCCAGGTTTAGAAACTTTTTCCTCTTCCATTTCTAATTTGAAGGAGACATCCTAGACAGAAGTAAGGTAGGATTACCACAAATCTGCCATCTGTATGGTACAGAAATATTTTTTCTTCTTAGAAATCAGTAATTGGTAGAGAAATGCACAGGACTCCAAATATATTAATATATTAATTCCAAATATATTAATTTACCTCTGAAAACACTCAAAGCATTTCTCTCTTGTGCCTAGTAATAGAAATTCTTTGTCTCTCTGAGAATTCTGCTTTTCTTCAGATACTCCTATCAAGAGTCACCAGGTTCTCTAAAATGTTTATGTACGCACAGTTTTACAACAGGAGAAATTGCTTTTGTTTGTTCTGTCTCCTTATTAAGGTCAGAGATTATATAGGAGATTACATATTTGTCCCCGAAGAAAAAGTGATTTATAGCCTTTGCCAGAGAGGTGTAAAAAGCTGGAATTTATTTTCTTTCTTCCTTCCAATCCAAAGTATTAGAGGAAAGCTTTAAAAAGTGATATTGAATGTGCAGACATGAACAACATTTAAGCACTGACAGAAATATATACTATACTAATAATATATAGTACCATTACTACACTACAGACCTTGTATATGACAGGTTCAGCTTTGCTTTTCATTGGGTTTTTTTTCTTTTTAAGTGATAGTTATAAGAGCCTGGGATTGCACTTTTAAACACAAATGTCTATGTCTGAAGTAGTTATGAATAGGTTGTTACCTCTCACTTCCTTTAAATTCTATCCCCGTTCCAAAGCCTGTGTTATGGAGCAGCACTGGGCAGGCACAGGAGCTGGCAGGGTCAGTGGGGAGGGAATTACCTGGACTGCTTGTGGATGGGGAAGCAAAAGCCATACAAGGATAATTGAACCCACCTGCACAAACAGCCCTTGAAGACCTAAGAGATGGCTGCAAGTACAGCCCGTCAGGGTAGGGACAGAAGCAAAAGCAGGGCCACTCTCTCTGGTCAGACACCCCCATGCAGCAGCACCTCAGCTGTGATGTGATGCTCCGTGCCAGCACCAGAGCTGTGGCAGCCTGGATCTCACCCCATGACCTGGCAGCCCAGGATCTCAGCCACGCTGCCCAACACAGGCTGTCCCAGGCATTTCAGCTGCTGCATTTGGGTGGGTCTGGCCAGCCAGGGAAGTCAGTGGCTCTTGGTAGTTCCTGCCTGCACTGGAAGCCAAGTACATGAAATGAAGATGCTCACAATAGCAAAAAGGTTAAACCGTGTGCAAGACAACCATGCCCATGGAAGTACAAGAGCCCTGAACACACACTAACTGAAACTGCAAAATTGGCTAAAAGTCCATATCAGAGATTCTACAGAGATTAACCACATCCCATGATTAGTTTGGATACAAAGCCCTTTGATGTCAAATAGAAAGTTCCTCAAGAACTCCAGTGGTTTTTGATCCTGACTGCAGAGAGGAAAAAGCAGTAGGACTCTCTATATACTGATTCAGCTTTTGTTTAGTATGTTCTAAGAATATGGCTTCATATGCTGAAATTAATTTAAATCACAGTGTTTACAAAACATCTTCAAGTGGCTTTTTGAGATTGGCTCTGCTACTTTTATTTAGGTTTCACTAAAAAGCAAGGAAAAAAAGTCTGTTTTATTGATAGCACAAAAGAAATCACTTCCATACTTTTGAAGAGGACTGTGGCAGATGTGAAAAACTGAAGTATGTAGTAACCTTAGGGAGAACACTTTAATTTTCAGTATTAGAAACAGTGTCCCCAAAAAATCTTTTTCAGACCTAGAAAAAGCTGTCACCAGTTATTTTGAAGCCTTGCCTCTAACTTAATAAAGCTCATAAACTAGACATCTATACATGGAAGAGGAAAGTCTTGCTAATTGGGAACAAAACACATAAAGTAACAAAAAGGCTAGGGAGATTTTTTATTATTTTACTTCCCTGCAGGAGAGGTGTCAGGGGGATTAAGATATAACAAATTTTGACAGGGTAGTGAATTCACTTTCCAAATTGCCTGTTTCTCAGTTGCCATATTCCCACTGGACTTAATAATAAAGTCAGCTCACATCTTTCCATTCACACTACTGGACTTAGGAGGTGGACTGGCATTAACAGGACAGAAGTGCTCTTTCTGTGGAGGATTTAGAAATCTATGAATCATGGTCTTTTTTATTTAAATTCAGGAGAAAAACAAATAATATTATAAACTTTATTTTCAGAACAACAGAAAAACATATATATCAAGAAGCTGCATGGAATTACCAAGCAATATTCTAGTTCCCAGTGTCCTACCTCCAACACTGGCCAGTGGAAAATGCTTAATAAAAAGATAAATAGACTTTCTCAACCTCTACCAATCTGTAGTAGTAGCACTTACCAAGGTAGAGGTATGACTTCTAATAATCTTCAATTTTTTCTTTATTTGTCCAGGTTCTGGTTTTGATCCATGGTAGAATTCCAGCATTCAAAATATTCAGTGGTAAGAAAGAATCCCAGATTAACTACTTATTTTCTTAAAAATACTTGCAGTTTTGCTTTTGCTGCCAATTTTTAATGTGATATATACTAGTAGTTGTCTTGAAAATCCTCTTTCATTCATGCCATTCACAATTTTACAAACCTCTTTTTACCTTCACTCAGTTGATTGATCATCAGGCTGATGAATTCTGAATTACTCATTGTATCTATGACTAGTAAAGAATCAGTCTTTGTTTATGTTTGCAACCCTTTTATCTTTTCTGCTTTTACTAAGTCCTTCTGAAACAGGACTAAAACTGTACAAACTAGTTTTTACTTGCAAAAGGGCATGGTGCTGTGCTCTGTTGTTCTCTGCTCCTTTTTTGATCATTCCTCTGGCACAGTATTTGCTTCCCTACATTACTGATACTGGTATCAGAGGTGGTAATTTCAACAGGACTTGCTTTAGCCCCAAGGTCATTTTCTGAAGCCTGCTCGTATCCCATCATTTCCCAACATTTTAAAATAAGGATATTTTTTTTTTTCCATTTTATTATTCTTCTCATATGTAAAGCAAACTACATCCTGGACTACAGTCTATGGCCAGTGCACACAGACAAGTTGCTGTGCTCTAGTTTGGGTCTGCTTTGGGACTCCCCATTGTAAGAGTGCCAAGAAAGCAGTGAGGCAGGGGAGAGCTCCAAGGGGCCGAGAGCACCATGAGAAGGCTCTGCAGGAGCTGGGTCAAAAGGAGAGACTGCAAGAGTGACCAGCAGTTGCTTGAAGAGTGGCTGCAAAGGTGACAAAGCTCACAGGTCCTCAGCACTGGCAAATGATACAAGGGCCCAAACACTAGCAAATGGGACTGAGGTCAGACATTAGAAAAAATTTTCACTGGGGATATAGTGCACCTTTCAAAAAAAACCCTGTGAAATCTGCATACTTGGAAGCTTTTGAGATTTATGCCTAGACATCAACACAGCTGACTTGGTCTAGTGTTGGTGATGGTCCCACTCTGAACAGCAGATGGGACCTGATGATTGCCTGAAGCTCTTCTGGCCAAGAAGCCTGTGAGTCTGTGAATGAATGACTTAATTTTTAATCTGATGTACGATACTTGGTGATCTGTTTCTTGAGTCAACAGTGTAAAAAAGCTATCTGACTACCTTAATGAGTATTCAGCTTAATTAGATGTCTGTGATGTTTTGATACAGGGTTTAAAAAGATAAATCCCTGATCTATGGACATAGAACTTGCATAGGTGCAGTATTTTTTTTTTTTTAAATTTACACTGATTCATCCCTAAGATTTTACATATTTTAAAAATATTCATCTAACATAATTTTCTTTCTTTGCATCTTCAAAAAGGAAAGCCCTTAAAAGAAAGTGTGTCTCTAGCACTTAACCACTGGGATTGATGAGGATAGCTCATACAATGTGATTCCTGCAAGCAGCCAGACAGATAAAGGGATCCTGATCCCCTTCATTGGCTGATTCAGTGTGCTACAAGCACAGGAGATGCTGAAAACCTTCAGAGAGAGATGAAACAGGAGTAAGTAGGTCTCAAATACTCGAATATTTTCCCATCAACTCTTTCCCAAGAGTTTATATTGCATTTAATAAGGTCCATGAATTCATGATTTAAAAAGAACTCTTTCCTTTCAGAACTAAAGAAGAGAGAGTAATATATCAGATTTATTTCCAGTAATCAGACTTTGCAATTGGTTTTCTTTTGTCTTACTCACAGTATAAAATTTATTTTTCTGTCTTTTCCTTACTGCTTTTATTCTAACTCCCAATGCAGTAAAAAAATTACTAGAAAAGCATTTCTAGCATAAATTCAAGTACCAATGCAAACAATCTTAGTTCTGGTTTATATTGGAGAAAAACAACTGCTGTAAATATTGGTATGAAGAAATAAAATTTTACAGAAAATAGTGCAAAGTATATGATTGAAAATTATTGCATTTAAGTTTGTGAGACATTTAATATGCAATGAAAAATGTTTTCTAAGTATGAAACTCTTCATATTATGTTAGGGGAAAAAATATTATTGTACTAGTGCACAATACAACACAGTATATTATATTGCCCAGGACAGGTAAATATTTTCCAAGAAGAATAATCACAACATAGGTCATGTTCCTGTTTGCATTGAATAGCATTTCACTGCTAGGACCATAACTCATTGTCAATAATGCATTAAATAAGTTTTGCTCTCTTGCTGTCTGAATATTTTCTCCTCCTTTCTTGGTTTCTTTTTCCACACTAATTTCCAAAGTTTTAAAAAACCTTGAACTTTAACTTGCTCTTCAGAAAGAGAAAAAACCAAATCCTATTAAGGCTTTTGACTGACCACAGTATATTTCATTACCCAACTTGATTATGATAACCTTAAAATTAGGTTTATGGTGTCAACTGAAGTAGTAGAAAATTCAAAATTAATTTGATAAATGAATTTATTAGACAGTACAACCTTTGTTTAAAATTAGTTGTTTACCACACAGTTCACTTGCCAGATATACATAGAAAATGCAAAACCAGTGCAGATAGAAACAAAACAAAAAATTACTTACACAAAAATGAAAACAGATGATGCAACCTTGAATTCATGGACTTCTTTTAGATAAAAGTAAATACCTCAACAATACAAAGTAAATGGCACTGGCAAAAATAAAAACTTTACTGACCTGTTGCGCTTTTATATTTCTGAAAAATGGAGGAAAGCTATTGCAAACTGATACATCTCAATGACAAATTCTAGCATTTCTCAGGTAATAGGGGCTGAAAAGGCCCTATAGAAGACCAGGAGCAAGCACTTGACCTTGTTTTTTCTCAGACAGTCTCAGTGTTGCGACAGGAAGTGGTGATTAGAAGAGTTCTGCTAAGATGGAGCAGTGGTAACCTGAGTCAACCTCCTTTTCTGCCTAGACACCCATGCCCTGTGGGCCTGCAACACGCCCCCCCCCGTCATCTGCTGTAGGACTCAAAAGGACTGGCTGCATGGGGCAAATGGAATGGAAAATCTGTCTTACATAAGTGGTGTGCACCAGATGAATGGTAAAATGAAATGGATCGGT
Source organism: Parus major (assembly GCF_001522545.3). Classification (NCBI taxonomy): domain Eukaryota; kingdom Metazoa; phylum Chordata; class Aves; order Passeriformes; family Paridae; genus Parus; species Parus major. Next base: position 124,310,507 of record NC_031769.1, read on the forward strand.
TCCCCTTGCTCCCTTTTTCTCTCTCTCCTTGTCAACCCCAAATCCAGAATACCCTCAGCAGCAGGTTCAGTGCAGGATCTAAGAGCTGGTTCTTTTTCTCTTACCTTTCTCTCTTCCTCCTTTATTTATCTTCTCTCTTATTTTATCCTGGAAAATGCAGCAATTGTATTCTACTACTTACTCCACACCCGAAGCTTGCTGTGGGAGTTAGGAGCTTATTAAAGTTAGTTGTAAAAGTTGTTATCTTGTTAGCCAACACTTCTGAGACTAAATAGTCGGCTAGCTGGCAGAGTTAAGATGATTAAAAAATAAAGTGTAAGAGCTCAGTGACACTAACGTGGACTGATGTCTGCTCTCCACAAAAAGGAAACCTCAAGATGTGGCATTAAACCCAGCCCTAAACAAATTCAAGTGACTGATGTTTTTGGAAATTCACGGTGAATTTGGGAATTCAAGGTGAAGTGCTGGCCTCCAGGACCTCCAAGGAGAAAGTTCCCCTGCAGAAATACTTATCAGGGGAAATACCTATGACTATTTTTGGATTGGATTTACTAAAGGGGAAGGCATGGACTAGGTTGAGGGGAAGGAAATGGGGGTTTGGACTTGCCACTGCTGCAGTCCAACTACTACAAGCAGCACCATTCTCACCACCCTCTAAGATAACAAATGTGAAACCTCATATCTTACCCTCAGAAGCAAAGGAGAGGATTAACCCTGTCATTAGTGACTTGGGGGACCAGGGGATAATTAGCCCTAGTCAGACTCCTCTTTTGCCAGTGTGTGTAAACCTAACAGGCAATGGCAGCTGGCCACTGTCTACCAGCAATGCAAACACAGGCCCTTTAGCTGCTGCAGTTCTTAATGTGGATGATTTTGACTATCCAGGAACAGGATCACCCTGTTTCTGGCAAGTATCACCATGAAATAGATATTTTTTTATAGTACTCCTACAAGAATCAGTCAGGGAACAGTTTGCATCAACATGCTAGGAAATAAGAAGGAATTTCAATATGCCATACAACTACTGTTTTGGAGAAAACACATTCCTGACTTTTCCATAATTCATGGAATTATTCCCTATATGATCTGACAAAGAAAAGGGCTGTTTGAGATTGGACACAAGTCTGTGAGGAGGCTTTGAAACTGCCTATATTTGAATCTTTACTGATAGCTCCTCCAAAAGAGAAGGCAAGAAGTGGAAATACCGAGCATGTTGACTCCAGGGATAGAATTACCACTGAGGGAAGGAACTACCCATGTAGGCATATCTATAGCAGTGTATTGTTCTATAAAGAATGAAACTGAAAACATTGACACCCCCCCACACACACACACCCCAGTATGTGTATATTGATTTATATGCAGCGTTTAAGGGATGCACAGAATGCCTCCCTTTCTGGGAGCAAAATTAATGGGAAGTGAATTGACTTCTAACATGGCAAAAATAAATGACAGGAAATCTTGCAGACTGCTTGAAAAGAGACCATATATGGGGTGGGATGCTGCATATCAAAATCTGGATGACCCAGTCTACTCCTCAATAATCAAATTGACTCTCTTACTTGTCTTGCAGTGGAAATTACCCCAGATAAGGACAGTAAGGATAGTCTCCCCCTGTCAACAGAGCCAGGAGATAAGTGGGAGACACTACTGGAGTGTTTCCATAGGAAGCAAGGCACTCTGGAACAAAAGATTTGTTCAGGGAAGCCCACAGCAGGGGTTGGTCAACAAGCCAAGAGCTCTGTAACTACAACCATTTCTGAGTGCAGTCAGTGCCACTTGCACCATCCCTTGCATGATCCACCCCTTAACCTGAAGAACAAGAGAGGGTTTGGGGAAATATGGTAAATTCATTATACTAGTCCTTTTAACAAATCTGGAGGCAAAAAATGTGTTTTAGTAGGAGTGGAGTTGTATCTGGACTAATCCAAGCAGAAGGTCTTAGTCGAGCCACAGGCAATCCAACACTTCTGAGACTAAACAGTGGGCTAGATGCCAGAATTAAGACAGTTATGAGTCATATGAGTGTCTTTGTTCAGCTGACAAGAATTTATCAGGAACATCACTGCTGCTTCTGGGTTGTGACATGCCTTCAACATAATTTTCAGTAGTTTAAGCTTTACACTATCTGCACTATCTCAGACAGCAGTGAGATGACATGAAAGCCCATGCCAGCATATGTTGTTGGCCAGTGATACAATTAAGGAGGGGGAATTGCTATTGCTAGACACATTGAAAGAGAAGAGTGACTCCCTTCTTTGTCTCTTGTCAAGCAGGAAGGCCAAAACTGTACAGATTTAACAGATCAGCCATCTCACCCAGTGTCTTGGAGAAGTCCTTTCTCCACTTACTCCAGTCCCTTAAAAAAATAATTCCTGTTGGAGTCATCATTACCAGCAATACAAAGTCAAGCCTGGACCTTGTACAGGATAGCATCACTTCTTCAAGGGTGACAGGGACGGAGATTAAAACAAAGGCTAGGAACCAGCCTTTGCAAATGTTTCTGGAGAAAAGCAGGTGGAGTCTAAAGGCTGAGCCACTGTAAAGGGAGATGCACACCCAGGGCAGATGCCTTAGAACTGAGCTACAATGTATAAGGTCACCACACCAAAGCTTCCTGTTCCACTCTCTTCCCCAAAATACCTTCTCTGCAGACACAGGGAGTGCGTGATGCAAAATAAGTGCATTCAGCTTCTTTACCAGAGGCAGTGCCCCGTATGGCAGAAGTGTCAGCTCCCTTAGCAGCAGACTTCCATCTGCTTTACAGCCATGAAGCAGGGTGATGCACCTGCAATGGACACCTAAGGGACTGAAAGGACATGAAATTCTGGGAGAAAGGAAAACTCAGATAAAGCTGTTCCTCCAATTCCAGCTCAGGCTGCTGACATAGTAAGAGAGGCCATGGGAGGAAAAAAAAGACTCATTCCCATTTCCTAGCTATATTGATTGGTGTCTTTTATCACAGACTTTCAGTTCCTCCTGAGACTCCTATGCTGTCACACAGTCACCTTGTTTTGGGAACACATGCAGGATGCTTGAAAACTCGCATTATTTATCCAGAAGAGCAGATTACTGCAGCTACAGATAGCATGAAGATGTGCAAGAACAGTGGCAGAGTACTAAATACTGCAGCAGTTACTGAGGGTTTTCAGTGCACAAAGAGACTGAAGAGATGTTGCATGCAAGTAGAGTAAGAGGAAAAAAGCTGAAAAGTCTCAAAAAAATACATTAAGGGAAATTTTCCAGGGATCAGTTTTGGTGTCAAAAAGACAACAGCAATAGATTAATTTTAAACAATGTCATTTGGATCAATACAGTGTAAAGGGACAAGTGCTTCTTTTTAACATGTGACAGTGTTCTAGGAGATGCATTTTAATAAATTTAATAAGAATGCTTAGGAAACTTAAGAAAAACACCCTTCAAGGATCTTCAAAGAGTTAAAATGTAGGCGGGTGTTCTAAAGAGCATTAACATTTATGTGAAATGAAAGTTCAAACAAGACCCTTCCATCTTATATACGATTCAAGCCAATAAAGAAATAAAGCTGCTATATTAATGGAGCCATTGGTTTCACTGGGATTGCAGCAAGCCTCATTATAGTCCTTTAATTTAAATTTGGATTTGAAAACTCAAACTAGTACTTTTTATTTGAGGAAGATTTTTTAAGCTCTATTGAAATTCAGCAGACAAAGATGAATGCTGCTTTCCTGCCCATCTCCCAGTTTCTCAATTTTCATGTGCTTCAGGTAATCTCACAGACAGCTATTCACTGATCAGCATCACTCTGCAGATACCTGCAGGTTTATTTCTGCCTGTTCCTCTGCCAGATCACTGACCTCTGTTTTGTGCTGCTAGTATACAATTCATAATACAGTATATAATTCACTATATACAGTATATAATTCACCTTACTCCAGCTTGGGTCTGGAGCATAAAAGCCTCTGGCTCTGAAGGAATTAACCTTTCATATGTCAGCCTGTTAGAGCACCTCAGCTGGAGTTATAGCACAAACAGGAAAATTACGTTTCTTCTAATAAATGCACAGGGTATGGGATCAGCCACAGTGATGGTAGTGATTTACCTGGGGCTGCTGGTTCCTGACCCTTTCTGGTGCCAGGAAAACCCCTCTCAGAGGGCTCCACTACCATCTTGATGCAGATGAATACTGCCTGGCCCTCAAAGTCACAGATAAGGAAGATGCAAGTACCAGTACCCACCCAGATTTCAGCTGAAGTGGCTGGAAAGGTAAGGGGAGGCCAGTGGAAGATGGCTAAATGGCCCCATTGACCATGCAGAAATCACAGTGGCAGGTAATTTAAAACTTTTTCAGACATCTTTACGTGATGCTGAGATGCCTTTCCAAAAACTCGCTCTCATGTCTGCATTACATCATCAATATTTTTAGAAGAAATACTTACTGTGACATGACCAATGGCTTGATACACTTCAGTGAGGTTCCAGTTAAAGTTGTGAACCTGATATCAGCTGCTACAAGACACATTGAATAATATGGACTCAAACAATGAAATATGAAATTTTGTATCACCCATCCAAAACAATAAATGAAAGTCATGTCTCCAGGACTTAGAAGTCTCCTGGGAATTACTGCTTTGGAGCAGATGCTAGAAGCCTCAGCAAAGAAGTGGCTAAATCCTTTGAGTGACACTGTGGCCTAACTTGGAATGTAACTTATGTGATCTGAATAAAAAATCCCCTTTTCATCATACAAGAAATCTGCATTACTTCTTTTGTGTCATTGCATTTCAGATACTAAGTCCAGTTTTAATGTTGTCAGAGAATGCTGACAGAGGTCACTTAAGAGCAAACGAAGAAAGAATCACATTTAACACACTTTAAAACCCCTTAATTTTAGTGAAGATTTTTCTTTGTGACTAGGGAAAGTTTTGAAATATTTTGGTCAGTCTAATAAAATATATATAGTGAATAGAAATTTAATAACAGAAAATAAAGAAAAAGGCAGAATCAATCCAGTGAAGGGAGACAAATTCAGAGAGGAAATACTTTTAGTAATGCATTTTTATACATCAGAACACATACTAAGGCTTGTCTATTAGTGGAACAACTAACTTCATCAAGGAGCAAGTATAAGATAAGCAAGATAATGAAAACACAGAGGAGATACCATTTCTGACAGAAAATTTGTGAAATTCTTTGCTGAGACAAAGCTGAAGACCATAATTCAATGTCCTGAATGTTTTCACATTTGGGTGACTTTTTGATATTATGCATATACTTCCTGCAGCAATTCTGCTGAACTAGCCCAACCACTGACTGCAACAAGGATAAACTGAAGATGAGAAAAAACTGAAATGATAAAACTCACATTTTGGCAGATATTGTGTTTTTCTCTCAGCAACTTCTGAAAGTCAATTAAAAACAATGCCATAATATTTATACTTTTTTTGCTTAGAATGAGCTCAAGAACTCAAATTGAAATTATTAGACAACTCAGGGGAAAAAAATTGGAGTTGTCAAAGGGTGCTGTAAAACAGAAAGGTCTAAGCATCAACAGAAATGGCTTCAACAGAAATTTCCGTTGGAAAGTATGCCAAAGTCTGCAACTTACTTGTTGCAAAAAGGCACTAAGGAGAAATGGAGAAATAAGTTATTTTCCTGTTTTCTGAATATATTTTTTTCAGTAGTTTTTGTGATTTGATTCCCAGGTGGGCATGGTGCACTGTGTCCTACTCCTGGCCTCTCAGCTTCTCTTCATAAGAAATAAACATAAAGAAAAAAAATATGAGCAGTTCCAGTGTCTCCCAGCGATAAAAAAAATGTTTGGAAGGTTTGAGACAACAGCAGGAATCAGAATCAATGCACTTTAGAATGATTCCATGCTGTTCTCTTGAAAAGAAAACTCTGTTATCCCAAAAGGTGTTCTTTCACCCAGCATGCCAAAGGCGATCCGATCAACACAAAGTAGAGGTATTTGATTTATTCGCAGTTCTGTGCAGAAAAGGGTGGTAGGCGGTAAATCCACAAAGCCAGCATACTGACTATCAAAACTTCACAGACACTAATGCTGATTGGCTCCCAACTACATAGTCTTCCTATTAATTAATATTAAATCTTCTTTTGGTTGAATAATTATCTTGCTTCATATGCTAATTAGCCCACATTCTCAATCTTCTTGCAAGCTGGTGCCCACTTTTCTTCAGCTGCTGCCTTTTCTTCTTCAGACAGATCCTTTCTTGATCCTTGGGCATGATCTACTACTGGAATTACCTAGTTTAATAAGTTTGCCTTGTTTTGTGCCTCTTTTATTGGTCATTTTGCCAAGTGTCACTGGTTCAGCACTCTGCTATGTCTGGTTGCAGTTACTTTCTTAACTTCTTTCTTCTAATCTATTCTTCAATAGCTTCTACAAATAGTGAGAAATGCTAAATATAACTTATCTATTGTGGAGCCATACACAAACATTAGAGTATGTCAAGTATACTGAAGTCAAGTATCACAGCCAACTGAGGGCTGCAATTTCTTTCTTCATTTCCTAATAAGAAAAAAACAAGAAAAGAAAATTAGGAGTCAGTGTGAATACAAGCCTGAGAACCTTGATAACTTCTTAATCAAAAGAATCAAGAATCGTCACATACATACAAGTGTTAGTAATATTTAGCCAATACATGTGCTGCCACCATCACGTCTTTCTAGCCCCACTAGCTTCAAACACGTCCTTAGGCACCCAAAACAGAGAGTAGGCCAGAGAAACTGCAGAGAGCTATCTCAAGGAGCAATGGATCTCTGTCAAAATGCTTTCAACAATAAAAAAGAAGACAGCTCCTGAAAAGCCACTACTGAAAGTTGGAACTAAAGCTAAAAGGAGACATAGAAAAAGAACAAAAATTCAAGTCCGGTCACAAGAGCCCACAAAGCCCTGATATAACACAAACAAATCCCTCCTCATGCTAAAACACATTATTTTGCTAGATGGGAGAAGGGTGCATTTTTCAGGAATGGTCTCCTTGGCTAAAGTGATGAGTCTTCCTCTTTTTTTTTTAAGGCAGACTTAGAAGCATTAAGAATTTTATGTAATTTCATGCATAAACATCTGAAAGACAAATGGATTCAAAGATCTTGAAGCTGAAGACTGCATATCCAATCTATCTAAAACAACTCAATACTGAGAATGCCTGCCTGGGACTATGGGTGCCTGTGGAAGATTTCTGCTGAGTTCTAGAAACTCACAAATCCTCTCTCAGAGGAAGAGATTAGAGTTTGACTCATTAGCATCAAGACTTCATAGACAGAAAGCTCCCCACATGTCATATTAAAAATGCTTGAGCCATGCCAAGTTATAAAGAAAGTCTAGTGAGCCTACAGAAAAGCTAGAAATTCTTGGAATGTTTCATATTTAATTTGTTTTCAGGAATGGAATGAGTGCTATCTGAGTGTTACCATGTGTGTCTGCCTGCAAGGGGAGAAAGAGGAAGTGGCAGACTGATAAAAGCACTCCCCTTTCACAGCCCTCCACGCTGGAAAAGTTCTGGAGAAGAACTAGTGACAGATAGATTAACTGGTTTGAGAGGCCTCTGTAGGTGCCATTTTCTGCTGAAATTGCCAACAATTATGCCAAATTCAACAATGGGTTTGCAATATGAGTAGATGTCTTCTAGCCTGAAATTAAAGTTTTGTAACGCAAGCAACTAAGCAGTAAAGAGTGATAAATAATTGTGAGTATATACATATGCATAATGTACACACACACACATAATACCACATGACAGAAAGTGCTATAAGACAAAAAAATTTACCTCCACTAATTCGGTTTTGTCCGGATTTTCCCGCTGTTGGTAAATGCACATGCTGAGAACGGAATATAGTTTGGCCATGCTCGATATACTGACGTTCTCAGTTGCTGTGACAACAGCATCCAACACTTTCTGAAGAAAAAATAGTGGAAACTATGATTCAGACTAGGACATGGTATGTCCCACTTTTGTATATTGTTAAATAAAAGGGACACTTCAGAGAGCTGATTAAATATCTCACAAGATTTAACTGGAGAAAGCAAGTTAATTTCTCACACTTCTGACAAAAGTGAGGTTTAAAGTTCTGACAATATTTTCTTACTCATCAATCTATGACATCAACAATCATAACTGCCAACCAGCTGCCTCCAGAACAGTGGGGAATGACACAATCCATTTCATTATAGAATAGCTGCCACCGAATAGCCACGGCTGTATTTCATTAAAAATGCAATACAGAGCCCTGGAAAATATGTCTTTCTAAGCCAGGCTACAAGTCTTCCAGATACAGCTGTGCCAGCTGGAAACACAAGCTCTTTAGGTGCTCACCTCTAGCCATTAGCTGGATGTGTACTGTGCCAAACACCAGTTAGCTCCTACCTTTCAGCTCAGGAGTGGATGAACAAGCAGAATGACTGCCTGTAGCAAATTACCAGTCTGTCACACAGTCCCTTCTGCTGTGGAGATGTGAATGTGATAATCTGTGGAAATGCAACACTAACGAGCTAGTCGAACCACTGCTGTTCAGTAACTCTGTGTTGTGTGAGGTTGTGAAGATACAGCTTAAGAAAACAGCTACACTGAATGAAAATATTACTGCCTCACAGCTGCTTGCCATTAATTCAGCCCTTCTCAGAGCAGTTAGCACAAGATTGGAGTATTGCCCTGAACTCCTTCTATCCAGGAGTAATATAAAAAGTATATATATATATATATATATAGTATAAAGTGCAGGTAAGAGGCACAAAGCCCACACAGCGTGCTTTCAGCTGCTGCAAACACAACACGTGGCACATGATAGAGGTTCATGGTGAACATCCCCAATGAAACTGCTTCAAATTGCTGCCTCATAGGTGACTGCATGTTTTTCTATTCTTTCATCAAGTTCTATGCCTATTACCAAGCAAATAAACAAACAGAAACTTCCACCAATCAAACCAACTTAACAAGCCCAAACAAATAATAAAAAAAGCCTATCCCATATGAAACCAAGCAGATATATTTTGGAGGTTCATCCAGCTAATTGACTTCAGGAAAGTTCCAAAGAAGTTCTCTGGTACAAGCATCAAGTTACAGTGACACTCACGTTAAGGAAACAAGTTTTCTAAAAAGACATGTTTCATGATTGTAGCTTTCTCCTCACAGCTGAAATATATATATAAGCTGAAATATCTATAAGGAGCCTACCATGCAATTTCTCCAGCTGGAAATAACTTTGGAGCACATGCTGTTAGCACTCTGACTAGAAAAACCTATGTGGTTTCTCTCCATATGCAGGCAGATGTGAACAACAAAACCCCCTAAAATTTGCTTCCTTAGGACACCAGCCTTAGAAAGCTAGTTTCACTTCTACAAGTTATGTCACAGCTTAAAATTATGATAGAAATGGTGTGGACAAGCCCTTTCATCAGAGGAGATTCCACTCTGGTCATATTCTCCCCATACAGAGGAAACATGCAAATAATACTCCCTTTCTCAGACAGATAAACAGCAGCCTCTTCTGCTTTGACCAAACTCCAGGACTTCAACTAGCAATTTCCTGAATTTTTGTCCAAGCAATATTCCTTGAAAGTCAGGTCCCTCTTTTATGCCCTCTCCTGTTCAAGCAAAGGAACCTCTTTTACCCCCTGCAGCTAGGGGTACCCAGTTTTGACCTTTTCCCCAGCTATAGCCTAGGATAACAACAACTCTCCAACAGGGGAGTAGGGGACCTCATACCACTGTAACTGTGGGAATGTAAAATTCTAACAGTGAATTTTGAAAGAATTTTGGAAAAGCAGGGATCACTATTTTATGTAGAATGTGCTTTAGGACAACCTGCTAATTTCAGGTTTAAAGCCAAAACTGCTAAAAAGCAAAGTCCTTTTCTGGTCCCTAATAAATTAAAACATTGAAACAGAAAAACAAAACAATCCTGCACCAATCCATCATAAAAAAATACATTAATAACTAACAGTGCTAGAAGACTGTCATTGTTCTATTTTAAAAATTAGCAAACCCCTTTACATTAAAAATTAGGAAGAGAACCCCATCTTCTAAAATACAGAAAGATCAGTAGTTTACACCAGCTACAGAAACAACTCTCATAGTCCCTTACAGGCTGAATTATTTCACAAGCTATGTATCCCTCTCATAAATTGTTTGAATTGGCATTGGTTAACAATTGACTTAATTTACAATCATAAAGAAAATGTTCTACTTTAGTATTAACAAAATTTAAGTTAGACTTACTCTGAGCTCAGAGTAATCCACAAATACTCCTCTTTTTTTAATTTTGATTGCTTTCTTGTCCCATACTTTTGGTTGCCCATCCACCTGGGAACATCTTCCAGGACGGTCTATCTGCGAATCTGGAATGACACAAATTTAGGTCATGATTTCTCTTCATGTGGAACAGAGTATCCATGAAGTATCCTATACCTGAAATAAGGTACCTCTCTGCAATAACAGAAAAATTTTATTCAATTCAAGATACTCAAATGCAACTTCATGAAAAATGATTGACCGAGAATTATCACTGAAGCAAATACTGTATTAGTTCTTAACTTACACTAACAAAGTTTTAGATGTAGAATATCCTTACTTGCATTGTTTTTTGATGCAGGAGGTTCAGCAGCTTGATTCATAATCAAGTTCTCATAAAACCCTTTTCTTTCAGCACAGGTGGGCCGAGGAATTTTGAAAACTTCTTCACGATTAGTATTAAACAATGTTTTTATCTAGACCATGAGAAGAAAAGAGACTTCAGGTATAAGGTCCCTTTTTTTTTTTTATTTTCTATTCCAAACAAGTGCATTTTCAAATTATGCTGAATATTCATCTAGATAAAACAAGCTATTAGAAGTTAACTTATTGGCCATAAAAGGCTGGATTTTCATAGCACTGCAGACTAAAATACCTTCTCCAATCTACCTTCTAGAGTTTAAGATCCATGAAAAAATATGATAGGAGAATCAGAAAGGGGCAACATTCACCATCCCAATACTGCTTATTGTACATTTACCCAGCTTAATGTCCTTTAGTTTGATTATTTATGACAACAATCGAGGGAAGAGGCAGGGCTCAGCAGAAAAATGCCAAATTTTTGGTAATGTGGGTTGGTTTTGGTTTTTTTTTATTTTAGAAATCACTTGCTAATTTTATAAAAACTTCTGTTACTTAGACAAAATAATCAGAGAAGCATATGAATATTTTAACACCTTCCTTTAATGAACGCTCTCACACTCTAGAAAGCACAGCATGTGGTCTTAATTAATTTTGTTAAGAAATACAACTAAAAATTGATTTCCAAGTTGCTTCAAAAGAAGTTAGTCCTTAGCTTTTTAATTTGTCAAGTTTCCACCTAGATTAAGATATTTTTTGTGAAATTATTTAAAATAAAAATTACATTCAATCACTAACAGTGTGACCACAGTACTTTTTCAGTAAAAATATTTTCAGAAAATCTTTTCCAAGCTATTTTTCAAGCACTGTGTATCCTTCACTAAGTATACACCAAGCCATGTTGAAGCTACTGAACTGGTTGTCTGAAGTGTATCTATATATCTGTCTAGTAAACCCAAGTGTGTGAGAAGGGAGAAAAAGTTGGGTCAAAGTCAATCTCTTTACTCAGAAAACACTTCAGACAAATGCTTTCAGCATCGTTTTGTCTAAGCAAATTTTAAGAGACAGGGTTCTGGTGCCTGAGTAATATTAGCCTAAATTGCTTAAGAGCAGTACAGAACTCTGATGTTTCAAGGAGTTGTAAATTAACAAGAAACTGAGTAACAAAGAAAGAAAAGTATTGACAGAAATACCTCTTCAGGGAGATCTTCATGTGGCACATCAGATGTTGCAAGGAGCAAAACTGGAGCAAAGTATGGAATGTTATTCAGCAGTCCTATAAAAGCAATTTTCAGTGTAGGTCCAAGAGCCTCCCACCACGATGGGATTTGTGGGATATAAATGATACTTGGTGCTGTTCTTTGAGCTTCTCGTATCAACTGGTAAAATGAAAGCTTGGGTAAGAAAACTACATCATGAAGAACAGGCCACTAAGTACATATCAGTCAGACTATCTTGTGAAATAAGAGCACAAAAAGCCAAGACATCAAGATAAGCCAGTAAATGAACCACACCTTAACAATAAGGTAACATTTTTGACACAGACGTAGACTTTGCTATGCAAACAGAAACAGAACCAAATCTGATTTCAAAACTACTTAGGGGTAACGTAACCCCCGAAGAGCCTCAAAACTCAGATGATGTGATGATGTGCCTGAAAAATCAGGACCAACCCCTCAACAAGATGTGTTAGCCTGGAGAGATCGCTACACAACTGTGACTGCACTATTTCCAGTTCAGTGTGGGCCCATACCCATGTTAGACTGGAGCACAATCTGATCAAATACCTATGTGGAAAGATGAGGACTAAACACAGTAAAAGAAGCCTTGGTCACAAATCATAATTTCAAACACATTTTACAAGAGCTGACCAGTCCTTAGCTTGCCTGAAGAGCTGAATTGCTCAGAGCCTCTCATTCCTCTCATTATCAAAGTGTCCATCAGAGCAGATGATGTGCTTTGGAAGACCACAAACCACTGCCTACAGATGGCATTTCAATAACAGAAGAGGACACGAATCTACTGCATGAGGGAAGTGGCAAGAGTCCATTCACATGGCAAATTTCTCTATGCACCATTTCAGAGTGCAATATTCAGGGAATTCCTGTCACAAGACAGGAAACCTGTGGTATATTCATGCAGTAGACAGGGTATTTATACAGCCACAGGTGCAACTATGACATAACAAAATGAGTATTGTTCCTCCTGCTTGGCAAATGAGTATCCAGTCACATGATGTGTCTTTTACAGCTCTAAAATGTTGATAATAAAAATCAAAATATTTTATTACAATGATACCAAGTAATGAAATTTATTTCCTACCTAAAGGTAGAAATTCAAAACAGCAGTAATCTGCTTATATTTGCTTTTCTAGTTAAGGAACACACATCAGTTTACACAATTAAGTATTCCTTGAATTGCAACACTTCCATTGCATTTCACTGCAGCAGAACAGACTGTGTATGTATATTCAAAAAACTTATTTTCACAAAAATTTTGTCTGTCCTACAAACACATTAAAAAAGAGAATTCAAAAAGTGCATGACACCATCAGGCTGATGCAAAGCCAGCTACTGGGAGCACAGAGATTTAAGAAGCAACAAAAACAACTTTCTGCGTCCCGTCAAGACCAGCAGGATTACTCGCCACAAAGAGGTGGCGCTTATTAGCAGCACTTCCCATCTTCCCAATCTCCTTCTTTCATTTCAAATAGAAAAGAAACACAGCTATGTACAAATGCCCTTATTCAGTATCATTCCATCTACAAGAAAAATTAATTTTCAGACAAAAACATAACAGCAAATTCAAACCAGGCCAACTCCATTAACAATGAGTTTTGCTTATTTCACTAGTTTACATACAGTTCAAGAAGCCTACAAGATCAACCAAAAAAAAAAAAAAGAAAAAATATACCTGTGAACATGTTTCTTCCTGTGATGTGGTGCTAACAAACAAGGTTGGTAGATCTAGTGTATAAGCTGGAAACTTTTCCAGGGCATGTAATACAGCAGGCGCCAAGTCAAAAGCCTGCCCACATCCTGACTCCTCAACTAATAAGAACCGTGGCCTGAAAGATGTTGGCTGGTAAGAAGGATTTCTACAACAATAAGAAGAATACCAGTTTAAAAAAGAGTGATGAAGAGACACACAGATGTTAAATATTTTTCTCATACTTTTTTTTTTTTTTGTAAATATGCTCCATGTTCTACCAAATAATAAGCTGGTTGATGGTTCTGTGATCAACAAGACCACTCTATTTATCAGTCTGTTTTCTCAGAAGCTGGTATCACTATTCTGCTAAAAAATCCTGCCAGTCCCCAGCATGTCTGCTATTCCTTTGGTTGGGTTAAGTAACAGCTCTCAGGTCCCACAGGGGGAATGTTGAGGCAAATACACACAAACCAGCTGGTCAGTAACCTGATACAGAGCAAAATAACAGCTCTCATAGCACAAATCAGTCTGGGTCTCTTCACTCTCCATACACAACCATTTTCAGCTTGTCTTGGCTTTAAGTGAGATCTCTACACCTGTCAAATTCAGCTAAAATTTGGCCACAGTTCCTGGAGATGGTGGGAAGGGGAAAAACTACATTTCTAGGGGAAAAAAAGCAGTGTGGGCACTGAAACACATTAGTAGTATCTGAAGAAGAACATGACTGGATTGCTTAAATTACAACACTACACTAAATATGCATAAGATTTGTATTTATTTTATTCAGTCATTCTGGGCGTTTCATCTTTGACTTGTGTATTAATTTCCTAGTCAGCTTGCTTGACACAAACGAAATACATTTGTGAAGAGGTTTGTGCATTTTCCCATCACATTACTATTGTACCTTCACTTGCTGAAGTCAAAGATCCTGAAGACCTAACCAAGCTCAGCAAGTCATATTTTCTAGACAGCACAGCCATAGAAAGCGAGAAGAATATTTGACAATAATCTATTTTTAAAACTATTGGACTACATGATTTCCACAATAAAAATGTCAAAAGATAACAAAAAAAATAGTAGGGTAAATCTAAAAAATGCAAACATCATTTAAATTTTCCTCAGAGGGATTTAACAAGCCAATTCTTGATTTTGTTTCTGATATATAATTTCCTACTTGTTCAGCTTTCTTGGAAGGTAGAAGGGTAAAAGACGGCTACATAAATCCATGTAGAAACTCCAGAGGGTTTTTAAGTTAAAAGGACAGAATGAGCATTTTTTTGGGTCTTGAGTCTTTGAAGGAATACAGTGGATTAACATATTTTGATAATCTCTGAACCAGTTTGACAAGCTAGAGCAGTGCAGTCAGAACAGTTAGATCTAGTACCCATTTGTATCTTCACAGTTGATTTTGCGCAGGTATTGATCACCCCCACAGGTACCCATCACATATTTACATAACATTTTACAGATGTAGCCATCTCAAAAACATCACCATAAGGAGGACAAACATGTACCTGCTAAAAGTGCGGAATCCTGCCCTTTTGCTGTGAGGCTTCTTTTCAGAGATTGATGGCAAGTCATCATCACTGTCTATCCCATCATCCCCTAAAATAGGATTTAAAGACAAGAGAAATTTGTTATCTTTACTGAATAGTCCATATCTCTCTTTTGCTTTAGTATACTTTGAAATCAGTGCTGGAAATCATTTCTCTTGCATTTTGTTATTTGAATGCTATTATCTGAAGAGTACACCCTACCGCAGATCTAAGGAGATTGCACAAGTCTACACAAAGCTGTTCTATGTCCTATGATTGGCATCAGGTATTAACTCTCTGTTGAAAAACACTTGGGAGGTTTTTTCCTTAGAATAAAAATGATCAGGAACAACTTTTGTAGTTCCTAGATACCAGAAAAACCCTTCTCCCCTCATTTAAGAATTTATTTACTATATTAGTAATAATTACAGACTACATCAGTGGATAAAGGAGGGGTTACAGACATCATTTATCTGGATTTGCGTAAAGTTTTTGACATGGTCCCCCACAGTATCCTTCTCTTTAATCTGGAGACAGATGGATCTGATGAATGGACTGTTAGATGGATAAGAAAGCAATTAACTGCTCAGAGTTCCAGTTGACATCAGTGACAGGTGATGTCACCCAGCGGTCCCTAATGGGACTAGTGTTATTTAGTATCTTCATTAATGACATAGATGAAGGAATTGAGTGTAACCTCGTAAAATTTGCTGATGACACCAAGCTGAGCGGTCCAGTTGACACACATGAAGGATGGGATGACGTCCAGAGGGTGAGCTGGACAAACTCAAGAACTGGGACAATGGAAATCTCATGAGGTTCAACAGGTCCAAGTGCAAGGTGCTGCATCTGGGTCAGGGCAACCCCCAGTATCAACTCAAGCTGGGGATGGACAGATGAAGAGCAGCCCTGCCAAGAATGACTTACGGTTGCCAATGGCTGAGAGGCTGGACATGAGCCAGCAATGTACACTCACAGCCCAGAAAGCCAAATGTGACCATGGCTCCACCCAAAGCAGCATGGGCATCAGGCCCAGGGAGGGGATCCTGCCTCTCTGCTCTGCCCTGCTCTGCTCTGCTCAGACCCCACCTGCAGCGCTGCATCAGCTCTGGGGCCCCAGCACAGAAAGGACATTGACCTGTTGGAGCAAGTCCATAGGAGGGTCACCAAGATGATGAGAGGGGTGGAACACCTCTCCTATAAGGAAAGGCTGGAAATATTTGGTTTGTTTAGCCTGGAAAAGATGAGGCTTCAGGGTGACCTACTTAAGGTTTTCCAGTACTTGAAGAAAACCTACAGGAAATATGGGGAGTGACACCTTACAAAAGCATGCAGTGGGAGGACAAGGGGAAATGGGAAGAAACTGAGAGAAACAAGGGGAAATGGGAAAAAACTGAGAGAAAGCTTAGACTGGATATTAGGAAAAAAGTCTTTACTGTGAGAGTGGTGAGGCATTGAAACAGGTTGCCCAGAGAAGTCGGAGATGTCCAGTTCTTGGAAGTGCTCAAAGCCAGGCTGGATGGAGCTCTGAGCAATCTGTCTAGTGGAAGATGTTCTTATCCAAGACAGTGGGTTTCGAACTAGACCACCTTTATGGTCCCTTCCAATGCAAATCATTCCATGAATCTAGAGTTTGGAAAGAAATACCTCATATGTGAAACCTTAGATCTGTCTCTGAAATGGTTAACGGAATGTGAGCTACTGTCAGTAACAGGGGGCTCCAGTAGAGAACCCATAGTTCTACACTGCATGTCGTGCCACTTTGCACATGAAAAGTATAAAATTTCACTGTCATTATGGCTGAGAAGTTTGTATATGTTGGTTGCACGAATCAGAAGCTTCTGCTTTGGCAGGATTTTAAACAATTAGATTCTATTGTAATACCTTGGTTTGTTTTCAGTGCAAGCTTTGCATGGGGAAATGCTCTCTGCAAGGCTAGTAAAATTCTTTCCAGGGTGTTTTCCAATAGTGGCTTTGAAATAGGTGGTAATGCTCTCCCAGGTGAAACCCCAGATCTCTGTGATGCTGGAACAATCTTCTGCATGGCCATGGCAAAATCCTTTGCTGTTACTTTAATTGATCTGGCATCTATCTTCAGTCTTTTATCACTCTTATGTATCTGTGGATAGCGGCGGCGCAAAGCACAGAGCCCAGCTTCAACACATAAGGCTTTAATGTCAGCTCCACAGAATCCTGACAAACAAAATAAGAACCAAATGTTACCTCAACATATATATGTGTTATATAGCTTAAAAGCTGTCTGGATGGCCAGGTCAAGAGTGTTAGTGAGTGATGCTGCATCCAGTTGGCAGAGGGCTCACTAGTGGGGTTTCCCAAAGCTCAGAACTGAGTCCAGTCCTTTTTAACATCTTTATCAATGACGTGGATGAGGAGATTGAGTACACCCTCAGTAAGATTGTGGACAACACAACATTGGGAGGGAGTGTTGATCTGCTGAGAGCAGGAAGGCTCTGCAGGGGGATCTGGACAGGCTGGATCAATGGGTATGAGGTTCAACAAAGCTCAACAAAAGCTCCGGCTCCTTCACTTCAGTCACAGCCCCATGTAGTGCTACAGGCTGGGGGCAGAGTGGTTGAACACTGACCAGGGGAAAAGGACTCAAACTGTTTTCAAACTCACCAACACATTTTTCAGCCAGGTCTTCAAGTAAGTTGTCTGATGGCTTCAGGGTCCAGTCTCGTGTGTGAATTTTTAAAATTTCTAATCTTGCCTAGAAACATGGTTGCATTTTAGTTGCCTGAAGTTTTTTCTCAAGAAAACAACCACAACATAGAACCCCCAAACCTTTCACACTAGTTCAGATATTTTTCTTGTCTGCTTAACTTCTAAGTAGTTTAGTAGTCAGTTATTAATACATTCACTGCTTCTTCAAGCAGGAAATTTAATCATTCTTAAATTCTTACATCAAACTATTGGGAGGGATGCAGTGAAATAAAAGGAAGGTGTTATCTTCCATAAAGAGTAAGTTTTAAGAGAGCATGACCTAAGGATTTTGAAGAACAAATTGTAGTAAAAGCCTCATCTGCAAATGAACATTTTGCATCAAAGAAAATTCTCTCAAATTTAGCAAAATTTACAGTGACGGTTTCAGTAGTTCATCAAATTTGCTTTTCTGCCAGTTCATTCAAAGAAAACAGTCCTAGTCCATCTAAAAATGCTACAGTTGCTACCAAGAATAAAAATTATGACTCAAACTACTGTCACCCAGAAAATGTCAAACATCACCCATTTTCACCTCTGATCCTAGCAAGAATTTCAGTGAAATATCTCCTGGTACATAGATTAATTATGGAACACTTCTAGAATTCTTCCATATCAGGAAATTGTATATTAGATCTGTTTCATGGCACCTTGTCTCTTGTTTCTGAGAGCAGATAAGTACTGGATACAAGTGTTTGTGATAAATGCACTGTTTCATGCACTTTTACTAGACTTCAATCCAATAAACCTTTTATCTTTGCTCCAAAAAGTGCCAAGAAATATCAGTGATAGCCAGAGAAAAAATACAAAAGCAGGGTTACAGTTTTGCACACTATCTCTCTCCCAACTGTCCCCATCCCAAAATTTTTTGGTTGCTATAAAACAAATTTCTTCAATTCTTAGCTGCCATTTCATCAGCTTGCCATTGAAGTGCTGCACCTGTGCAGTGTACTTCATATCTTTGCCCAAGAGAGAAGCAACTACTTGTTGACATCATCTTATTCCTAAATATATTCAGTATCAGGTTTGCTCTTCACAGTACAATGGAATGTCTCCAGATATCCCTCTTGTGCCCAAGCTGTACACTGCAGATGGAGACTTGCACTGCTCTGTGATGCTCCCTTGTTACAGGGGTTTGTTATAGAGATGGGCTTTGCCACATAAGGTTGATTTGAAGTTCTGACCTCTTTGTTTGGCAAGCTGAAGCGGAATTCTCTTTCAAAGCGTCCAGGTCTCCGTAAAGCAGGATCTATAGAATCCAATCTGTTGGTGGCTCCTATTACCACAACCTCTCCTCTGCTGGCTAAGCCATCCATCAGTGTCAGAAGTGTCCCCACAACAGAGCTAACAGAAAAATATAATTTTCATTCACTGGTTTAGCAAATTTTCTTCAGTCCCATATAACCTTCTCCACTGATCCTTCAGAAAGGACAAGTTTTTATTGACAAGATACTGATCAGCAAAATAATTGTTTTAAGAAACAGCAAAATGCAGATAAGGTAACACAGACCTTGAACTGATATCAAGCTTAGTGAATTGTTTCCAATTATTGTTTGAAAATAATCTGAAATTCACTAGCACTGAAATACCAGTTTTCAGGTTAAATGAAGGTGTCGCATCAAGATAAATAGGTTGTGGTCTTCTCTTCACAAAGATCAAACACCTGCTAAGTAGATATGAAACATGTCCTACCTATGAACCTGGTCTTGTTTGTTGGACCGTACAGGAGCAAGGGCATCGATCTCATCAAAGAAAATAATTGAAGGCCGCATTTGGTAGGCCTACAAAGAAAACACAGGAACACTGACAGCAGGAAAACAGTGCTACTTGAAAGAGAAAATGTATGAAAGACATTGTGGTTGGAAAGGCATTTGAACTAGAATTTTCAGACTAGCATCAGCGATCTCTGCTCATTAACCTAATGTGAAACAGCAGCCTGTCAACAGAAAAGAGCAGCCTGTCAACCCACTGACACTGGGAAACAAATCATACCAGTAGTTTTTACTGCTATTTGGCAACCATGAGAACTGACAGGACTCAAAGTTTCTGGAAGCGACCTTCCATTGCTAATTTGAATGAACATGTTTTTACCCTGCATCTGTTTCCCTCTCACCTAAAGCTACCATCTCCTGCTTCTTGAGACCTTTTTTGTGACTGTGTGTGGTAGAGGGTCTTTTGAGAGTGATGATTTTCTTGTTTGCTTCCCTGATCTTTTGAAGACATCTCAAGAGACTCCATTGAAAAATGGAACACTAATAATCCCATTTCAGTGGAACGAGGTTATAAAGCAAGAAAGAGAGTGAGTTCTTCTTGATCACAAAAAGTTAGTTTATTGGTCCAACAGAACACATGGCATGTTCCAACCTTACCTGCTCAAATACTAAACGAAGCTGTCGTTCAGATTCTCCTACCCATTTACTCATGCAGTCAGCTGCACTTCTCATAAAAAAGGTTACCTTCCTGTCACCAATGCTACATTCATTGGCAAGTGCACGAGCAACCAGGGTCTTTCCAGTCCCAGGTGGACCATAGAATAAACAGCCTCTACAATTTAAAAGAAAGAAATTTTAAAAGAATTCACATAAGAAAAAGCGTAATGGAAAAGTATCTGTTACAACCCCCATCCCTAAAACACGCAACTCTGGTCTCCTAAGCTGAACACTTCATGGATAACACAGTGACAACTGAAGTGTGAGAAAAGTCAAAAGTGTTCCATCACAGTTCTGCAAGGCAGCAAACAAAATGAATAAAGAGAATAATGCAGATGTACAAAATCTTGAGAAAAGATAGTAGCATCCCACACCTGACAAGCCAACAGAAACTGTTACAGTAGAGTAGAGTGGAGCAAAACAAGAGCAAACTTCCAATGCAGAATCTGAGACTGGGCTAACTTAGGAATCATCAGTTCATTTCTCAGGGATAAACTGCATATTCATTCCTGTTTTCACAAAAGTCAAGATTTGAGAGTAAAGCATTTAATTATCCCTTAAAAAGCTTTAAGTTACTGGATTTGGTCTCCCTTTGCTGATGATTAAGGAAGAGGAAGTAGTCTAAAAAGGGGATGGTATTCTGTATTTCTGTATTTCCATCAACTATAAGAGCCAATGCACTGCTGCTTCAAAAATAATTTCAACGAATAAAGTAGCAAAACACAGATTTTCTTTTCAATGTTTGTAATACTTTTAAATTCAGTGGGAGCAATTAATTTAAAGTCCTATTTCAATATACCATGACCAAGGATATATAAAGCTAATGAATTTCTAATAATCTCATCATAACACAGAACTTGCTTAGCTGTGTAAGGGACAGATTCTTATTTTAAACACAAAAAACCCTGAAAAGTTCTAGTTGCAAGTCCCATCAATTGTAAAACTAATACCTGAAAATACTTGGGGAAAAAAAAGGGTTGGTGTAAGACAGAACTGGACTTCCACAGAACAAACCACAGTTAACTTGCAGCAGATATTTCCTTCCTGCTCACAAACTAACCAAGTCCACTTGCACGCAGGACTACAAAGAAAAAAATCTACAATCCCACCTTTTAAAGGCAAGACCCTTTTAAAGAATAGTCTTGCCACACAGTAAATCTCTGAACATACATATATGCTGTATTCTATCATTTTTTTAATTGCTTTTCATTAGTGCTAAAAAGAGTCATGAACACTGCTGAAAATTTTGAAGCATCGAAACTCGTTGATACATCAGTTAAATATTCTCCTGAAAGTAACTGAGTTAAGAACTTATAGTTTTTAATGGTGTCTCTTACCTTGGAGGTTTAAATTTCAGTATCTCAAAGACATCAGGATAAAGCAACGGCAAAATGACCATCTCTTTTAAAGCTGAAATGTGGTCAGACAGACCACCCACACCATGAAATTGTGCCTAAAGATGAAGTCAATAAAACACATATTAAAGAAAGCTGCAACCTCTATAAGGTTCCATCACAAATTAGATGTCAGAACAAAGAAAATGTTAGTGGCAATTTCTAAACTGCTTGAGAGAAAACTGTAAGTCAAGGGAGCTGTAGATGGAAATTTTCATAAATACTGCAAATGTCTCACTGACATGGAGAAGCGAAATTACTTACTGAACCATCTATTTGCATTTGCTCCACACCAGCCAGACATGCTCCAGTTTTCATGGTCTCCTTATGAACTTCATTTAAGTTGCTTTTCCGAGTTGCTTCAGTTTTCGTGTGATCATTTGGAACTCCCTTTGTATTATCTTTCTGAGAGTTGGCCGCAGGAGACCTAATTTGAATTAAGGAGAAAGAAAAAAGTGCTTTCTAATTTATGATGCAGTTAGATGATTTTTGATTTTCTAATGATAGCAAGTGAATCCTAAAGACCTTACAAATGGGCATAAGTTTCCTAAATAGCTATTCATTCCAACTGTTTTACATTTAATGGCCATGAGTAAGTAAAGAACTTTAAACTGAGTTAATTATTTTAACAACTCTTAGCAATTACAAATATGACTATTGCAATTTATAATTTTGAATTTCATTAGGAGTTTTTCTTGTTTAAGGATAGTTTCATAAAGAAACATGAACTCTCTTGAGCGATTGAATAAAAAAATCCATTGAAACTTCTACACAGGCTCTCCCTGTAAGTTGACTTCAGTTTTAATAAATTGTACCCTTCAAGATTAAATCTTAATTTGTACACCCTTCAAGTCTAAGATTTTCAGAGGGACATTATGGCTTCCATTCCAGAAAAATTAATTTCAGTTACACAATCTCAGCCACAACCCTCATCATCACCTTATCAGTGACCAAAAATACAGCACTTTTAAATAAAATCTAATGGCTAGTAAAAAGGATGGCCTCCCCTGCAGTGTTTGTTTTCCTTATACACTCAGACTACCACAGTAGTAATTTGCAATTATATTAATCTCTAATTACCACCAGTCAAAAAACCTTAAAAGCATTATTCAGTCATAAGAACAACAGCACTCTTATAAAGGAGAATTATCATAAACCATACACCAACCTTTTAGGTTTTTTGCCTGATTTTCTCTTTTTGACAGGTGAAGTACATTTGGATGTTAGCTTACGTTTCCTTAGATCTGTTGAAAGCAAAGAATTTAGAATTTGGTACAAACAAGTTTGAGAGAAACCAGTCAAGGGCAGAAAACAGGACAGGTATTATCCATCTCTAAGTTCAGGGAAAGTTTCAAGGAGGGGATGTTGGGTGGTTTAATCAGTGCATAATAGAAGTAAAAAGACACACACGTGATTTTTAAGAAAAAATGAAAACCACAAGAGTAAGATTATTAATTCTCTTTAATTGTTATTTTTTTAAGGGTATGTAGATGATTTTTAAATGAAAAGCAACAATAAGGATGCCAAATGGAAAGAAAAAAAAAATAGAATGTGCACAGGATACATGCATTCAACAAAATTTAATGGCCAAATGAAGTAAAAAATATAAAGAGAAGTTGTTTACATGTATTTTCATTTAAAAAAACCCCTATACCAACAACCCCCCCACTTCCATGAATGAAATTAGCTCTCAAGAGAAACTATATACTATTTAGTATTGTATAACATACTGTATTTGTTCTGGCTGGGATAGAGTTAATTTTCCCCACAGCAGCCCTCAAGGATGTGCTTTTCATTGCTGGCTGGAAAGGTGTTGATAACACACCAGTGCTTTGGCTATTGCTGAGCAGTGCTGGCACAGCATCAGCGCTGTCTCCACAACATTCCACTCCCCATCAGTAGGCTGGGAAGATCCTGGGAGGGGACACAGCTGACCCAAATTAACCAAAGGGGTTTTCCATACCGTATGACATCAGCTTAGAAAAGTTAAGAAAAGTAGGAGGAAGGTGGAGCATTTGTTATTTAAAATGCTTGCATTCTGGAGCAATCACTACACATGCTGAAGCCCTGCTTCCTGTGAAGTGGTCAGACATCACTTGCTGATGGGAAGTAGAAAACAAAACCTTTTTTTTTAATTTTTTTTGTGCATAACCTTTTTCTTTTGCTTTAGTAAACTGCCTTAACCTACAAGTTATCTTCCATCTTATTTTCTCTCCCCAGTTCAGCTGAGAAGCAGGAGTGACAGAGCACTTGGTGAGCACAGGTGTCCAGCCCAGCACACCTACTTTCCAGGGGAGATTCATAGCGCTCAATAGCTTTCCTCTGCCGGAGGGAGCGACGTGGACCATTGACTTCTTTTCTTTCATTTCCTTCTGCTGTAGACGCTGCACATCGACACAATGTTAAGTTGTGCAAGTACTGTTGCAAATGTGATGTATTCAAACACCCTAGATGTCATATTCCCGCCTGTCCACAACTTTCTGTCTTGTAAGCATTTTGGAAAAACATGGATTTTTTTTTTTTTTTTCCCTCTGAATACCTGTTCTGAGCTCACTGCATTACAGCCCTAGAGCTTACAGCTTGTAATGGCAATAGCAACACAAATTCTTTAATAGATAAAAAACAAGTCATTCAGCCCATCTCAATTGTTAAAGACAAGGCTTTTGGCTAGAGTGTAGTCAAGAAAATTTAAAGCAGAAATAGCCTACAATGCTACCTGGATCATCAGGATTTTTGTTGTTATTTCTTCCCATATTGAGGCTTTCCTAATTAAGAGAAACAAGAAAGATGAGTCAGAAACGTGCAAAAACCTGTGGGCATATTTGGTACTTATATAGTAACATCATCAAGGCACTCCATATACATAAAAGATTAAATTAGGCACAGCAGAAGAGAATGGAAGCATCTCTCGAGTACCCAGGATTGATAACAAACATCTCTAAGATAGGGTTTAGTATATGTAGTAGTTAAGCACTTCACCAGATGCAAAAAAGAGTGCATCAATTAATCCCAGGTAAATAATCTAAGTATAGCAGAACCCAGGACAAAGCAACTCTTAGCAGACAAAAAAAATCATCCTGGCATTTGGGAGATGATAAACAAAGTACTATGGAAAATTCTGGTTTCGTTAAAAAACAAACAGACCAAAGAAAAGGAATTCAAATCTAAAAAAAAAAAGAAAAAAACAAACCAAAAAAATATCAAAGCAGGCTATGAAGATGTTCAAAAATCAAAGCACCTGTCATTTCAAATGGACAGCAGACTAACTTAATAAAGGAAAACTAAGAGGGAATATGGCTTCTGAATATCATTTCAACATGAGTTCCTCAAAACAGAGGACTACTTGAGCTCACAGGTGAGGCTGGCAAAAAAAAAGAAGAACACAGATAAAGCAAGCATCAGTTTTTAGTAAGATTTGAAGTGAAAACTCAAGCTCTGAAATAAGCAGAGTCCATTCAAAAGTCATAAGGAAATTCAGAAAGCATAGTTTACAGCATGTATTGCAGAATTTCACTGCTATTTTTGTTTCTTCTGAAGCAGATATTTCCTCCACCCTTAAAGTGTAGGTATGACTGTGAGCTATTATAATTGGAGAGGAAAAATAAACAGTTCTCTAGACTGAACTGTGCTTTGGAAGAAGTTTGTTGAGCTAAATTAAAAATACAACTAAATAATTCCTCTATGTGAAATACCCTACTAATCTTCTCCCCATCATCCACTATTTTCCAGGACTACTTCTGAAGTGCTAAGATACAAAGCTGATACGTACGAGCAAAGATAGGTACAAAAAACAACTCAGTGAAACCAGCACACATAACCAGTATGCCATTTCAATACAGTGTGCACAAAGAATGTCACTGACCTCTAGAAAAGTTTTCCAACACTACTTAAAAAATGTACAAAAGTTTACTTTCTTACAGAGAGATTTAGGAACAATTTAAGCATTTGCAAACTTACACTGTTTTCAGGTTTATTTTCCCCTCTTGCAAAACACAATAAAAAAATCTAATTTAGCAATAAAAAAAAAAAAAGAATTGTGAAGATCATATTAAGATAACAGAAAGAAATTATGGAAGTTTGTCATCATACTTAGGTTGCTCTGCATGATAGCATTAAGCCATTTTTAGTTCACAGCCTTCCTCAGACAACAGACCCAGAGTGTGTTGGACAAGGACCATCAGCTTCAACTCTTAAGATTTCTTCTTGTAACTGGAATTAAGGTTTTACACTGATTTTCTATGACTATATATGGTAGAAAAAGTATCTCATTG
Organism: Parus major; assembly: GCF_001522545.3. Classification (NCBI taxonomy): domain Eukaryota; kingdom Metazoa; phylum Chordata; class Aves; order Passeriformes; family Paridae; genus Parus; species Parus major. The sequence continues at coordinate 124,336,380 of NC_031769.1, forward strand.
TTACACTTTGCAAACCTTTCAGAAAACATGTCAGTGTGGGCTTCACAAAGAGAATTAAGTTACACACACACCCACACCACTTTGTATCCAACTTTCCACCGTGTCTTAATTTGACCTGGCATTAGAAAATTAATTTTAAGCATGAAAGAAAATTTAATTAAACATGAAGGTGCTTTTGATGTCAAGAAAATGGACTTAGAGGCAACTTTTAATCTACCGAAAGTCACAACATAAAGTGGTTGTTTTGGAGCACAAGAACCTGCCCACACATAACAGAGGCTCAGGTGTAATGATCTCTCTGCAACAGGAAATCCAAAAATGAGGACACCAGTAGGCAATTTAAACATTAGTTGTGCCCAAATTCTTTCCACATGAAACATCTGCCAAATACACCCTTCTGGACATACTCTGACCTGGAAGTCTTAAACAACCACAAGAACTTGCTGCCAAAAAAACCCTCACATTCAAGAGCTTGGCTGCAAAGTACAAAGGCCCACATTTTATCTAAGTCAGGACTTTAACATTAATGACAGGACATACCCATGCAGGCAGAGTTAAAGAGAGGGACCCTATGTGCCAACTGTAATGGAATGTTTACAGAAAGGCTGTGAGGTTGCTCAGCAACAGCCCCTCTTCAAAGTTCCAAACTTGGCCACGCCTAGCTCTGGTGGGACTCTGCTATAGAAAGTCCCACTTGCAGCCTAGAACTTCACAATTACAGAATCATGGAATGGTTTGGTCGGTGGGAACCTTTAAAGATCGCTTCATTTCAGACCCTCTGCCATGAGCAGGGACACTTTTCACTAGATCAAGTGGCCCACCCAAGCTGGCCTACAATGGAGCATCCACAATTTCTCTGGGCAGCCTGTTCCAGTGCTTCACCACCCTCACACCAAAGACCCATTGCATATGTAGCGGCACACAGGGAATTCTCAGCCTAAACACATTTATCTCTTACTGCCAAGAAAAATATCTTTTTCTGTTGTCAAAAGAAGGACAAAATCCCTAGCCAATTATTATGCACAGAGCTTGCTAATAGGGCTCATTTAAGTAGCTTTGCAACATGATGAAAAACCCTAGTCACTTTTAAATTTGCCAAACAAAAGAGATTGATTTGTAGTGGTGTAACTACTTTGTCAAGTCTGCAGCTTTGGTGAACCTCAAAATCACCTTTCCTTCAGCTTTTATCCCAACCTACATTACAGAATGTATAAAGTGAAACTGGTTTGGTAGGATTATTTTCCATAAATACAAATTAACTCACATTAATTCTGATACTCACTTTTAATTCGTTATTAATTCAGTTTCGTGTTATCTGTTCCATTACTTTTTCCAAGGAATTATATGACACTGACAAGTCTATAATTTCCTGGCTCATTTCTTTTATTCTGTTTAAATATTGGCGTGTGAACTTTCCTTTGCACTCCTGAAATTTCCCCCGTATAGCAGGAATTACTGAAAATCAACATTAACAGTCCAACCCCACAACAGTGTCTTTAAACTAGTAGGATACATTTTATCCAAAGCTGCTAATTTAAAAATGTTTCATTTCCTATTCCAAAGCAAAAATAGAAACAGCCTCAAAGTTCCTGAAGGAGATAACAGCTCTTATCCCTCCAAATCAAGCCAGTAAGAACTGGGAATGCCGAGGTTCCTCCATCACTTGGAGTAAGTCACAGAGGACAATGACAAGAATAACTTTTAACTGTGATACAGAAGGGAAGGTCACAAGTGAATACTCTTTAACAACCTGTTAGTTGTTAAAGTACAGTTGTTTCTGGTTTGGCATATGTGGAAACTGAGATGTAGAGAGCCTTAGCAATAGCCACAGTGCATTGTATCAAACATAAGAGCAGAGAAGGCAGGAGGTTTGAACTGCTCATGGCCTAACAGCTACAGGCAGCTCCTCACACATAACCAGAAGTTCCAGGTAATTTTCCATGTAACCCAGGAGTTCCAACCTAATATCACCACATCAGAGAACAAAAAAAACATGTTCAGCTGCTCATTATTAGCTGATTATCTTTTTATTGGAATCGCAGTTAACCCTAACTATGAAAAAGGAAGTAAAACAAATAATTCCTAGGGTTTTTCTTTCTTTGGTACAATTCCTGGGGTTTGCTCTTCTGTACAAATTCTGGGAATTGCCTCAAAGCAAATTTTTTTTGTAAAGCAGTCAACACACATGGAACTAGCATGATGTATAATTGCAAGTAATTTTTAAAGTAAGACTGATAAAAATTTTGTGGTTTACATTGTCTTTTTAAGGAGATAAAGAACAAAAATAAAAGGTAATGCAGACATACATACAAACATTATGTTAGAAACCTAGAAAAACAGATGGGGAGATTACATGTCAAAATGGACTAGTCAGTACTAGTATTGATAAAAGATTATCCACATTCTATCTTTACTTGTTGTAAGTTTGAAATTCTGAAACATGCAAGTATGTTGCATAAAAGAATTATGAAGCCAAAGATAAAAAAAATAAAAAATTTAATAAATGTCTGATATAGTCCAGTAATAAAACAGTCACACTCCTGTATAGCATTTTCTGAGATATATTCAAGTAGGAAAGCAGCTGAGACCAACTGAAACAAGCCATAATGTTAAAATATTGAATTGCTCTTGGCCAGAGTAGCTAACATGAGTTATGAATTTGAATTCTATTCCTTTACGCTCACTGCTTGGAGATGTGGAATGAGCCAGAAACAATAAAAAATCTATAAATTTAATAGTGTATTTGCTTCTTTGTGATATAGGATTCTAAAACACTCAGGCAAAAGAAAGTCTGCATTAAGAGAACATCAGTGACTCATATACAGGGGATGGGCAATACCATATCTGGGATTGCTTCTATAATGCTAATTTAGCTCCTCTGTGTGAGTCCCTTTTCAATGGGGGTCATTTAATGAGAGCATTCTTTTTCATTAAATCCTGTCTCTCTCAGATCTGGGAATAAGTCAACATTTGTCTTGAAGATGCTAAATATGAGGCAGCCAATCCCTCATTTGCTGTAGAAGAGGAATTTGATATAGTGAATGATGTAGCACTTGCAGAGCAGTTGCTGGATTTAGGAAATTGAGTATTGCCCAGAAGAATACATATTGCTCTTTTTCTATAAAATTCCATGGCCATACTAGAATAATTTAAATAATAATTTTTCAAACTTGCAATTAATTCTGTTTTCCTCGTTTTCTATAACAAAATTTAAATCCTCCCATTTGATTTGTGGAATTTTAAAATCTCACAGTTGTAATTTAACATTTAGTAGACTGCAGGTGTTAAAGGAATTGCAGCTACTCACCGTTAGTCAGAAGTTGAGCAAAAGGATACCAGCTATTCATCCAAACCAAAGTGACTGGGATAATTTGTCCTATTTTCCTTTTTGTAGTATTCTTGGAACTTACTTCCAGGGGATTATAGGCAGTCTGAACTTACTAATTACTATGAAAAATCAGCTCCATGGTACCCCATCTTAGGTATCCAAAGTTAGTGAGCATTTTGGCCATACATCCGTTGTTTCCATCTAAAAGCTGAGATGAATGGAAATGGAAATCTGTATACAGTGTCTGAATTGCCATACAAGATATATGTTCACCAATTCCCTGGCTCTTTGCCCTGCTCCTATCCTTTCAGATAAAGAAACATACATACTTGGACTTGAATCTCTATCAATGGTTCTCCATACAGGTATTTGATGCAAATTGAATATCACAAAACAGATTTCTTGTGCAACCTGCACATCAGCTTAATTTAGTTTCAGCTAGCAAAGATGATACCACAGGCACAGCTCAAGAGAGTCAAGAGAAATTAGTGGTTGTTTGTGAAGTGCTTAAGTGCTGTCACGAGGAACACCATAGAAAAGTCTGTAAGCTATCAACAGTGTCTATCCAGCATTTGAGCAGAGAGAGATAAACAAAATACAAGCTCGCTCACATGTTGAAATGGGGAGAAAATAATAGTGAATTATTTGGCACCATCTATTCATTCCAATAAATGAGGTAAGGGTATACAGAAAGAATGGTTTATGATCTGATAATGCAAGGCTATTGAAAGGTGCCTTTGTAGAGGGGCTTAAGCTTGCTTGGACATTTTTAATTCTGACCTACTCTAAATCTTATACTCTTGTATGTTTATGTGCCATTTCCTAGATTTTTGTTAAAACATAAACTATCTAGTTCACATTCCAGAAAGATACATAAAAGCAATTTATTCCATATTACATTTCATTGGGACTTTTGAGTTCCCTGACTGGTTGGAACTGCTAAGCCTCTGTATTTGGAGTTTCTATCACTAACAAATACATGCTCCAATTAACCATACATACACTGACATATGGTATCAGTAGGTACCCAACTCATTATGAATTAAATAGATAGTTGACACACTGAGAGGAGATTACATGGAAATAACACACAAAATTGAGCAATTTCCCTGATGCTTGCTTTTCTTAATCATCTGATCTAAAACATGGTATTATTTTTACATAAACTTTTTTTCCTTATAATTTCCACTTTTTTATATGTTAAAATATAGATTCAAATAAATTTCTTGGAAGTTCAGTTGAAAATCTGTGGCACTGCCACACCTGCATTTACAAATCACCAATGGATGCTTTGGTCACAGTAAAATAATTTCTTACTTTTACAATTCAGTTCTTAAAATATAACTCCTCTGCAATGTTGATGAGACTCATGATTTTTTTAATTGAAATAGCAAGAGAAATGTTTTTCCAATAGCACTATTAAGTGAAATTAAACACTGATTCCTTTCTTGTGTTCAGCAGGATGCAGCCTCCAGCTCAGCTGTATACACTTCAGTCCTCACTTGTATGAACTTTTCTTCATACAGCATTTTAAAAGGTATAATTTTTTCTTCAGATTTTCTTTCTGTGTGCATTATCACCTTGAGAAAAGCCACTTGCTTCATGTATTTGTTTTCATTTGGGGGCTCATTTCAGTGCAAAGTCAAATCCTCTTAAACCTTCGGTTGATTCCTGGTTTTATTGATGGCCATCCTAGATTTTGGGCAGCTATGAAGAATTCTCTATCATCCCAATCTCTAAAATGTTTATACATCAGTGAATCGAGTATTCTAGCAAGATTTTTTTCATTCTCTGTGTTATAATAGAATGCCCTGTAAGACAGTTTCTCCAGTACAACATCCATCAAACCAGAGATCACGGTGTAAGAGTGATGTTCAGCTGGGGACATCTACTGGTTGTGTTGATCTTTCACTGCCAGATTTGGAAAATCACTTTATATTTGTAATTCTATTGTAATTATAAAAATAGCAGCATATATTTTTAATCACGTTGATACATGATGTTTTTATGTACTTTATATTTGCTTTTAAGATTAAATATTCTGTGAACTTTATATGGCCCAATTATCAGAAGAAAAAAGAATTAATTTATCTTGCTTTCATAAAAATAATAATGGATGGGAGAAGGCCTAAAAAAGTTCTTACTTCTCAATAACACTAAAAAGAAAGCAAGGAATAAAGTAATATTAATGCCAAGATGTAAATGATTCAGTAAAGGGATCTGCATGTCTTTAGCTTTTATTTTTGTTATGAAAAGGATAAATAATTCTTATTGTCTTACTTGATGCATTGTAAGATTTCACCTTGAATTTGTATGTGTTGTTCTAAAATAGCTAAGATATGCCATGTCCAGTTTTCTTGGGATTTAAAAAGATCTCAGTCAACTTTATGATATTCTTCAAAGGCTTTTATTAAAAATAAATTAATGCCAAAAAAGGTAGCATATGAAAAGAAATATAAAGTCTTTAAAACCAGAAGTTCTAATCAATGAGCTAAACTGCAAACTAAGAATAATCCAGACAATTTAGTTCAAAGCATGAAAATGTATTTTTATAATGATGCCATTAGGTATTTATTCGATTATTGTATAATATTTATAATTACTTTTGCTGTGATTGAGGCTTATTTCTATTATTACAAGACTTTACACAACTTTTAACTGTGTTTTCAGGATCAAGAGAGAGCATTTTACAGATTTTGCAAGTTTATGAGAGATCCTTCGCACCTATTAAATTATTATAAGTATACAATTATATATTTATACAAACAAAAACAAACATATATACATATTAAATTACTAAGCCTATGCCATAGTTTAGTTGATGAGGAGGTGTTAGGTCATAGGTTGGACTTGATGGTCTCAAAGGTCTTTTCCAACCTAGTTCATTCTGTGATTCTGTGATTCTGTGCCTATATATACATATATGTGCATGTTTGCAATATATGTGTATACATCTGTATCTGTATATGCATACATGCACACCTATATATCACATCAACATCTAAATTGTACTGTTACAGTGTCAGTTAAACAAAATCCTCTGCTGGCTCTTATTTGTGCTGAGATTAAATATCTGCCATTATTCACATTTGCCCTCAGCAGATCCATCAGCAGGACAGACCTCTAACAGGAGCTGTAAGTGGCAAGTAATTTTATCAAGAAATGCAAAACGCAATTTAAAATGTATAAAAGGCAGATAAACAATAAGACTTCCAAGCATAAACAGGAAGCCATAAACATATTGCAGGTTTGGAGACCAGACTATGGGAGCTAGAACTAGGAAGAAAGACATCGCCACCATCATAAATGGAATTGGTAAAAACACCTGTAAGAGAAAGAAAAAAAGTGGTTTAGGAGATAAATGAATCAACTGTGATTTTATGCCTCATTCATAAGAGTAACAATGTGTTCTTTGCCACAGAAGAGTACCATTTCTCATGCTGCTATAAATTCACCCAGGACAAGAGTCATCTGACTCAAATTGCCTATAAGAGAGGCAATTAATATTATTTTCAAAAATACTTGTTTAGGCTCCTTCTATTGTCAAGGGGCAGAGAAACAGGCAGTACTGGAAATGCATTTGTTCACATATGATATTGTGGGTTCCTATGAGTCACTCAGGGCTGAGTGCCTAGAAGCCTTCACAATAAGCATACATTTCTAATCCAGCTTTATGACTGCTGGAGTAAGAGGAAATGTAGAATATCCTTAAGGCTTGTGATTGTGTCAGGGAAGATGAGAGCAGATCAAAGCTGAATTAACTGTGAATGGCAGTGGGTCCTATCTATAGTGTTCTTGTTACTGCTTCACACTGGTATGGCTCCACATTGTTTGCACATATCCCCCATTCTGCAAAGAACCATCTCCTGTTTTCAAGTGTAAGTTCTCTGGGGCAGAGACCAGTTTCTGTTCTTTTTACAGTGAAGCAAAATTTTCAAGACTCTAAGTATTGTGATTATTATTTGTATTTTTGTGACTATCCACTTTTGATTTGCACTTGTTCTATAACTTTTCCAAGCTACCAGTGACTCAAAAAAAAATCTATAAAAATATTTTGTAACTTAGACCCATTTACTTTGTATGGTCGATGTAGATGAGGTTCCCGGTATCGAAGTACAATCAGGCTTGCACAAGTCAATCCAGTCATAAGCCAGGAAGAAAATCCAAAGTAATTTGTTAACATAATAAGGTCAGAGGGGATGATAAAAATGGATGCAATGATGGTTGAAAAAATCATGGCTGGTGCTGGAGTACAGGAGTGGACATTAAGCATGGATATTAAAAGAGGTAAATGTCCTGACTGACTTCCAGCATAGCTTAATCGACCGAGTGTGAACATGCTGCTGTTGAGGGCACCAAATATTGAGACAGCAACAGAGAGAGGAATGATCCAGGCAACAGAGGGGATCACTCGATCGGCCCAAGTGACTGCCACAGCAACTGCAAGAAAGCAAAGAATTAGTGTAGTTCAAGTACCATGTTCTGAATAGCTGACAGACTCAACAGGAGTAAGACTTAAAATACAAGAAGCACCTATTATTTACCAGCAATGCCTACTTTTTCATTGCAGTAGTCAAACACTAATCCAGTCCTAAGGGTTTTTCATTCAGGAGCTAAACACTTCCGAGGAGGATGACAGCAAGAAGGAGTGCTGCCTGCCAGATCAAGCCAGGGAAACCTGCTGGGGCCAATACTACAGTCATGGACTGCCCAGCAGGAGTGAGCAGCATCTCACGTCCTGCATCACAAACACACACACCTGGGAAATAAAAGAAAATTAACTCCTCGGTCCCTGGCATCACCACAGTGATGACACAATCTGCTGCTACAGGAAACTGACAATGGGAGCACATTTACTTTCAGAGATGGGACAACAAATGTGCTATTAATGATATTCTGCTTTGGGTGGAAATGGGAAATGTGAAAGTTTGTTTCTAAACAATAGATATTCAATATTGCTTGGAAATTAGCTATAGCTGTTATTATAGTGAGGACAATGTTTAGTGGGTCTATAACCAAATGCCATGAGGAACATAGGTCTTACAGTGTCCTGTGCAGCATAGGAAGTTATTAGAGATGGGGAAAACAGCGCCTCCCACCTTAAAAAACAAAACAAAAAAACACCTCAAAAAAAAAATCAACAAACCACACGTAGTGAAGGAACAAGAACAAGCAATGTTTGAAAAAGTGCTATAATTTTAAGGTTATGTTCTCAGCTGGCATAGATAAACACAGTTGCCCTAGTATGCATGAAGCTAGTCATGCCAGCTGGCAGCTGCTATTCATGGATAGTCTGGTATTTACTGCCTTCTTCATTGTAGCATGCAAATGATCCATCTCTCCCAGCAGACAGCATGACACCGGCTGAGTGATAATATGAGGTTACTGAGTGACAGGTGCACTGTTCTCATTTATATTAGTGAGCTTTTTTCATAGGAAAAAAATGATTGATTCATCCAAATGAGGTATGCCTTTTGTCAGGCCTGTAGGCAAGGTCTCATTAAAGTGGGATTTAAAATGTGCTGCTTGGACAATTGAGAAGAAATACAGTTCCCTTTGGAGCTTTTCATGGCCCGCTTATTGGTACAGGTTCTGAGACAGGCATTACATACACTGGAATTCTGTATAGGCTCTTCTAAGAAATCACAATATTTATCATGAATAATACACACCCAAAATGACTACATTTTTGTGTCCATAGTCTTTTCTATTCTCCTGAACATGATAGATTTGTCCATCTCCTAAAGAATAAGAGCTTTAGTCTGAAAGTCATTTAGGGAAAGAAGGAGGAGATAGGATTAAAACTACTGGAAAACAAAGATAATCTCTATACTTGGGGCCTGACTTTCACCTTATTTTCCAGGTTTTAATACACTTCTGATTTCTTTTTTGACAGTGTAGGGAAAAGCCAACAATTTCAACAATCTGCCTGCATTCATCCAACAAGTAAAATTCAAGAATTTTCTGTTAAAAGAAAATTAACCCAAATTTCTGGACTGTGAAGTTAGGTGAGCAGTAGGCATTGATGTCAGATGGATATGTCAATGGGTCAGTCTTTTTCATTAAAAAATATTAAATACATACCTGAGGAGACAATTTCCTTAGGTGTGAGGACAGTCAGATATGAGATGTTCACTAGTAAATAAAAAACAATTACTGCAGGAACAGCTGTCATCACAGTTAATGGAATATTTCTGCTGGGGTTTTTCATCTCCTCTGAAAAATACAATTTAAAACAACAAATGAAGCAAGCAGTGTAGCTTCTGCAAGTGTTTTTCAGTGGTGAAGGTGTTCAGAATTTGACAAGACTGATGCCAAAGTCCTGCCCCAATCCCTAATCATGGCTGCTAAATTCTCTGCTTATGAAGGCCTACAGTGGTTCTCAAACAGGTAAATATCAAAGATTCCTAAACAATTTCTTTTTATTTAGCTATTTTTAAACTATTTTGGAAGGAGGGCTGGATGAAGGGCTGATTGATTAAAAAAATTTCAAAAGGAGTGATAATTTCCCTTTGAACTGATTAATTACATACTTGACTTTCATTAGAAAAGTGATTTGGTAGGAAATTTTCAAGTAGCCTTACTTGACAATCACAAGCTTAAACATGAAACTCTGAAGTCACATTATTTATTCTTATATCACCTCACAAATCCTGATCTGAAACTTACTGAGCCTATTTTCCTGTTACTACTCAAAACCTTTCTCTTTGCTCTTATATCAAGAAATATAGAAGTAACAGAAAAGACTGAAAGTATAGACATAAGAGAAATAATGCAGTAGCTTTAAAAGGGGGCCATTCCCAGATGGATTCTGATGATTATTATCCTTTCCAGGACAAAGATGGTGGAGAAAAACAGTTTAGTGCTAAGCCTGATAGCTTAGAACTACTCTTACCAAACAAAATACAAAAAAAACCCCAAAATTTTGCAGGTTAATAACTCGGGCACTAGCACACATTCCTGGGCATGTCATAGTGCCAGCAAAAGATGGAGCTGGTTTCCAGAAGCTTAAACCAAATCACTCTCATCTCAGCCAAAAAGGCTCTTTTCCATCTTTTTCACTCCTTCCTCTTGTTCCCTCTCAACTTCCCACTTCCCTCAGCATTTACAATTTCCTGAATTTTACCAGAAAATAACTGATAATGGAGAAGAAGTGAAATGTCAAATTTGGAGCTTATTTAAATTCTTTTTAGGAGACAGAAATCTGTTTCCTCCTTCACATTTTACTTCTATCTTCTGCTCAGGACACCAGCCTTGAGCCATGATCTCTGTGCTGGCTGTAGTGCACAGAGACAAGACTGAAGGACCACAAGAGTAGAATTCAGATACTATCAGAGAATTCGGGATTTATTTCAGCTGTAAGAAATACACTTAGTAATTCTGAGCTCAGAAAAGTATAATCACCAAAATTGCCAATTTAAATTTCTCTTTCCATTTGTTTTGTTGCCTGTTGCAGTCTTGCCAGCCAGCTGGCACCTGGTCCATCAGCTGAAGCTCACAGAAATGAAGTTATTGTTGAAGAATAGGAAACTCAGTTCGGTTCAGAATCATTGCATAGGTTACATCTGTCTAAACAGCAGTGCTGCCCAAAAGTGTATGGCCTTTATCGGTACTGACCAGAATAAATCAGTATTTTACCATAAATCTTGTATTTTCTCAGGCTTACAAAACCAAGTGCTTGCCCTTAAGGAATCCCTAAGGTTTCAAAACCATACTTTCCTGATTTATATGATTTTTTTTTGTTGTTTAAATTGCAGCCTATTTTTAAAGCTGGAGGACCTGGATTATAAAGACAACAGACAGGTTTTTAAACATTAACCAAATTTTCACATTATCCTCACCACTGAACTTTGTGGTATGTATTTAACACATTCAGTTTATTTAATATTTTACATGATAGAGGTTAATGGATACAAACTGTTAAAGATATGACAGCAATATCCACTTGCTTACAATGTAATTCCATGAATCTGATGATACTATAAACCTATATTGATTTAACTTGTGATGTGAATAACTATCATTATGAACATCATCTCTGCAACTTTCAAGAAAAAATGCTCATTTATTACTGCCACACGTCAGCAGATACAGAATAGGGAAGTAAATAGATATTAAAAAACCTTTTGAATGATAAAATTGAGTACAAGTTCTATGAAAAAATGTATACCACCTTCCACAGACCTCTCTTTACCTTCAATTAGTCTTTAAAAGTCTATTTTCACAGGAAAATATATCCCATAAAATTCCTACATTCTAACAAAACTCAAAATTAATTTGTCCATGTTCAGACTAGCTGCATAACCTCAGAAAAGGCATAGATATTTAAATAGAAATTATCTATCGACACATAGATTGGCATGGATATCTTAATATTTTCCTAAAAAGACACTGACACAGACATTGAGAAAGACAAAATGCAAATTTTTAAGGTATGAAAAATTCTGTTTATGCATGAGATTTAAAATTAACTATTACAATTTCTATTGTACTTCCCTGGAAATGTCAGCTTCATTCTGCACAAAAATTTAAAAATTTTAAAAATAGGAATTTTACCTAGAGAGGAACAACTCCCCTTCTACCAACCCCAACAAACACTCATGTAAAATGTGAAGGACCCTGTGGTCTTGAAGCAAAGACAAGTTCTCCCAAAACAAGCTGAGGAACGCAAGAAGGAGAACTTCAGAAATCTGAAGAGGAGCACAATACCTGCCATGTAGTTGAGGGACCACCAGCCGCCGTACGCGTACAGCCCTTGGAAGAAGGCTTCGGCAACCTGTGAGGCGTTGGGGATCTCTGAGCTGAACATGTCCTCAAACCTGGCTAGAGTCTCCTTTTGCCTGGCAACAAGCAGAACTATGCCACCAACAGCAATCACAGACAAGGCCATCATCTTCAGCAGAGTGAAAACTGCCTGCACCCACGCAGCCATTTTGACGCTGAGACCATTCAAAATCCCCAGGGACCAAAGAACGGCCAAGGCCAAGCACTTCTTCAGCAAGTCTGGTGTAGGACAAACGCCATAGAAAGGCTGTGTGGCATATTCAGCAAACAGCAAGGCTCGAGCAGCATTTGATGCTGGCTTGGTAAATGTTGATGTCCAGATAAACACAAAGGCGGGTACAGATCCAAGGCCTCTTTTAATATGGCTGTATTCTCCTCCAGAGAAGGGCAGAGCAGTTCCCAGCTCCGCATAGCAGAGAGCACCCATCAGAGAAACAAGCCCAGACGCAGTCCAGATCATCAGTGCAACGCCAACATTGAGTAAGGAATGTTTTAACACCCCTGTGGGAGACACAAAGATCCCTGCTCCAACAATTGATCCTATAATAAAACTTACCCCATCAAAATAACCTATACTTCTTTTGAGTTGTATCTTGGCTTTTTCTTTTCTTTGCACATCTTTGGGGTCATTGTTTTCTCCTTTTCTCATTTTTTCCTGGTTTTTTTCACAGCAGATTTCACTTTGTTGCTAGCAGTCTGTCATAGTCCTACTTGCTAGTGAAATGTTATGGGAAGCTTGGCTTAATCATTCAGAAAAGAGAGCATACTTTGGGTTTTGATGCCTCCTATGTGAAGATAATTAACCAAATACTTCAAGAAACACTGGCAAATCATGTACATGTTGGTTTAATATGTACTTCAGAAATTATTAAGGTCTTCAGGTATTTTAAAAGAAAACAACATAAAAAAATGCACAAGTCCTCATTTCTCAGATGATTTTCATCAACAGATTTCACTTTGTTTTATGGAGATTTTCAGAGACAGCCACAGATGTGAGTAAATGTGACTTCTACATCAACCCCAGGGAAAGAGGAAGAATATGGCAGCAAGAGGAAAGAAATCAATCTTCTGTATGTTATTGACAGTGACAACTGACATTAGATGAACAGCCTGGCACTATTTTTCCACCATCCATATAGAAAATGGACAGTGATAACCTGTGATCACCAGTATGTTTTGCCAAAATCTCATCAGTCACTGGTATATTGGAGCTTGTTTATACTTCATTCATTAAACACTACTCTAAAAAGAAAATTACCACCTTTATTCACAGTTTTTTCCTGAGCACTCATTGTTAGACCAGTACTCACACACGCCCTAAAATGGCATTAATCTTCAGACACTGCTGTGAGGGAAAGAAGCTGTATCATAATTTTCAGTTCTGCATGTGGGTTATGGAACAGAAAGAGGAAAGATGAAAGTTCCCACTGCTGATTTTTCTACATATTTATCAATCTGTGGTGTATTTTGTGTTAGGAGCTTCACTTCAATCAGATGTGGGTCTATCATAAACCAATGAATTTTGTACAAAAAAAAATGCAATTATTCTTTTTAAAAGATGTAGGGAAAATTGGGCAGAAAGAAGAAAACGAACTGAAAAGGAGCACAGCATGGACCCTAAGGGTTATGTTAGTGCCCAACTCCTAACTGTGACATTCTTACTTTTTGTCAGTCAAGTTGCAGAACCAGTTTTGTCCTGCAGGTCAAAGCTCAGCAGTGCAGTGAACAAAACTAATGTCTTTATAGGGGCCAACTTGAAAGAAACAGGCCTGAACAGCAGGATTTTCACACAAATACAAAATAAATGCATCTGAAAAGTTAGTTTATATAATATGTCATCATGTAAAAAAAAACTTTGGCTAAAACAAGCATGTGTACAGACTGTTTTATTAATTATTTCAATGACTTAAAGTGAGTTTTCCTTCACCACACAGAAGCTTTGCAGCATGGTCGGTGACAGAATCTACAGCTCCAGAGTAGCTTATAATCATAAGAAAATTCTTCCATTTTCTCCAGATCCCTGCAGTACTCACTAAATACTTTCACCTTGCAGACTACAAAACTTTTGGTTGTACAAGAAACACACCTCTACTAACTAAAACTTGCATACATTTTAAATTGCATTGAATAATTTCATGAACTGTAGTATGTATTTACCATGCATTCTTTATAATTAATAATAATTAAAATATTAATTCTCTGGTATTCATGATCAGGAAATTCATAATTACATGTTTCAAATGGTTAAAAAACGTAATTTCTTGATTTATTTCAGTGGTTTTTTTCTGAATCTCCTTCGCTGTGAATGCACACATATTTTTTGATATGCAGCAATCTTCCAATTCTCTTTGCATTCTGTCATGTACAGCTGAATTTGGATCACTACCTTAAAAAAAAAAAAAAAAAATGTTACACTCAATATCATCTTGAAGTACAGATGCAACTTTTTTTACTGATCATCCTAGCGTACGATTTCTAGTACAACAAAGGCGTTTACAAAATCTCCCAAACAGCAGATTAATAAGATTTTTTTTTTTTTTTACTTTTGACAAAGCTGCCTGATCTCAGAAAGCCTCACTGAGATTACGCCTTGGTGGTTGGGCACGGGAACAGGCTCCCCAGGGAAGCGGTCACAGCTCTCTCAGACACATGGTGTGACTCTTGGGGATGGCCATCGATGATCCCTGGGTGTTCTTCCATCTCAAGGATATTCTGTGATTCTGTGAAAGTCTCTAACACGAGGTGAGCACTAACAAACACCAAAGCACTCCCCCAACACCCCGCCCCACGTTCCCCCGGGAGGAATTCAAAGCAGTCCGGTCTATAAACCCGTGAAAGCGGCAGGAAGCGAAAGGACAGCGGCAGGAAGCGAAAGGAAAGTGGCAGGAAGCGAAAGGAAAGCGGCCGGCAGGAAGCGAAAGGAAAGCGGCAGGAGGCGGCAGGAAGCGAAAGGAAAGCGGCAGGGAGCCCAGTGGAGGCACGGGGCCCGTCCCCCGCTGCCGCCTCCCCACGGCCGCGCCTGCCCGCGGCGGGAGCGGGGAGCGGCGGGGCCGTGAGGCGGGGCCGTGAGGCCGTTGTGTCCCGGCCTAAGGCGGAGAGCGGTGCCGTGGGGACGAGGGAGGTTTGAACCGAGGTGCGGTCAGACCGGAGCCCGGCGGGATGGCGGGGATCCCCGGCGAGCTCAGCCTCATAGATAAGGGCGTTAGGAGGTGAGTGCGGGCCGGGGTGAGGGGAGGCCGCGGCGCGGGGCCGAGCTGCCCGGCTGACGGTGGGCGCCTCTCTCCGCAGCCTGCGGGATGTGTCCCTGAGCTCGGACCTGCACACGCTCAACGCCCACTGTAACCTCATCGCCAGGATCCAGGGGCTCGACCACCTTCGGAATCTGCAGCACTTGGATCTGTCATCGAACCAGATCCGTCGCATCGAGGGGCTCAGTTCCCTGGCTAAGCTGCGCACCCTGAGCTTGTCCTGTAACCTGCTGACCAAAGTGGAGGGTCTGCAATGTTTATTTCTGTCCATTTAGCAAGTTACAAAAGTTTCCTAAGTTTAAAGTCTTAAAGTTTACTTCTGGAATTTTTGCATATAAGTAAGGTTGTACCAAGTTAGTATGGGTTAGTATGCTAACTGTTGCATAAAGTAAAATTTAAGATGAGTATATATAGTCTTTGTAGGCCTTAGCATAGCAAAATACCTTAATTTAGAAGGAAAACCAGATTTTTATATTATTATTATTATAGTTTAATGTCATAATTCATAGTTATGGTCTTTAAAGGTTCACTTTGCAAGCTTTGAATTTGATGAAAGCAGAGAATTCTTTTGAAAATTCTACTGTTTCTGTTTTTTCCCCACATTTTGTTTAGGACTGGAAAAACTCTTTAATTTAACTATGCTGAACTTGTCATATAATCACATACATGATCTCTCTGGTAAGTGATATTGCCATGTGCTGTGCAATACAAAACATTTCTCTCTAATTTTGAAAAACTTGAAATACAGTCAAATGTATTTTCAGAAGTTTCTAGCGCTTCAAGTACCAATTCACTGAATAATTCTAATAAAGGTGGAAATTGCTGCTCTTCTCAGCTTTTAAAACTAAAGATTGTTCTGAACTGGAATTTACTCTTCTGTGTTTGGTGAGGTCAAACTTGTTCAGAAAGTAGTATAATAAACATTTCAGACTTACAAAATATTCGTATCTTTCATTTTTATAGAACAAAAATGCAACTTTATATATGATAGGGAATTTCTTTTCTGTATCTCTTTGTTGAAATAGTCAGTTGCAATTTCATGCTGCAAAGCCAAGAGAACTTGTAATGGAAAAGGAAAAGAGCTTTGGTAACAATTTTGTTAATGACCTTGTGTTATAAAATGAAACTTTAAGGAAAATGTTTATTTTTACATGCTTTTTAACAGAGATTAATCTCTTTCTTTAAAGTTAGGTCACATAACTAGTACGCTTAAGTGTTGTACTTGTGGAAGAGTAGCATAGGTAATTGACATGTAGACAAGGATATGAAACAAGTGTTCTCTCATTTCTAGTTATGATCTCTTATTTACTGAATATTTTTTAACAATATGTTCTAAACCCTATAGTTTAGGACTGTAGCAGACAACAGTGTTTATTTGGTTTTTTCCCTGAAATTTCCAGGATTTCAGTCCCTTCATGGAACCAGACATAAGATTAGCCACATTGACCTTCACAGCAACTGTGTAAACAATATTAATCACTTACTTCAGTGCACAAAGGGGCTGCACAGTTTGACATACCTCACACTGGAAAAAAACGGAAAAGCCAATCCAGTTTGTCACACAGCAGGTATGGATCTAATCTTGCGTAGATAATTTGTGCTCATTAGATCAGTGATTTCCTTTAAGCTGTAAGCTGTTTTCTGAAGCTTGCAAATTCATTCATAAACTGACCAGCCTGTAGAAATCTAAATTCTGTCAAAATTAATTAATTTCCCATTAAAAAAATTCCTTTTTTTCCCCCCACAACATATTCTCAAAATTGTAACTTGTATGCTCTGATAAGGCTCAACACTTTCACTAGTGAGTGCAGAAGAGGGCCACCAACATGATTAGAGGGATGGAGCATCTCTTCTGTGAGGAAGGGCTGAGAGAATTGGGATTGTTCAGTCTGTGTCTTTGCTACCCCTGAGAGGAGTCTACAAAAGGAGAAGAGATACTCTTTCCAAGGGCATGTAGTGACAGGACTGCAGGTCACTACTCCATGACAAGGACGAATGTCTTCAAGCTGGAGTAGGTTTAGATTACATACTAGGAAAAAATCTTCACTGTGAAGGGTGGTGAGGCACTGGAACAGGTTGCTCAGAGTGGTTGTGTATGCCCCATCCTGGAAGTGTTCAAGGACAGGTTGGATGGAGCTCTGACCCACGTGGTGTAGTGGAAGGACAGGAGTCTTATATTATAAGCTGGATAGGTGGAGAACTCCAGTAATGTACTTAAAGATACTGAACTGTGCAGAGAGAGAGCAGGCACAGGACATGGACAGTCTGCTACTGATAAGGACCACAAGAGAAATGTCAGTAGCAGTTAGCTTTTCCTTCTTTTCCCTCTGCTTTGGTCAGCAGTGACAAACTTTAGGATCATCTGCAGTAATTAACATTTTCATCCAAATAGGTGACAGGTGTTTCACTAGGCAGCTGGAGACAAGTTGGAAAGTGCATGTGGATACATCACTTTTAGTTGTGTTAGAGCTTCTGGTTTGAGGGTCCATTATTCAGGCCATTAAAATGTTACACTCTTAAGTTCAAACAAGTTAAATTTTAACATTCTATATTGGTGTAGGTTTTTTTTTATAAGAAGGTAAAATCTCTTACAGGAAGGTAGAAGCGGAGGACTGATGCTTTTGCAAGAGTTCAAAGATAATTTCATTACAAAGAGTAGGACAGTGGGAATTAAAACAATACAAAATAGTAACCATATCATAAGCATACAGTTGATACGGTGTAATGTACGTACAGTTCAAAAGAAACATCAGAAGTTATTGAGGAAAGCCAAATAAGGTTTTAAGTAATGTTTTTCAAGGTACTCATCATGTTTTACAAATACATTCAGGCACTACAGAAACAGGACTATTAACATTATCTGATTAAATTAGAAAATGCCACTAGTTTTCTTCTGCAAGTGTTTGTGTACTTCTTCATATCTATGTCTTTGGTGGCACCTTCAAAACTGCTGTGTTCAGCAGCCCAAATTCTAATAAATTAAAAATGCTAAATTAATTGGTTTACAGTTTCATAACACCTTATTTCATTCACTGACAAAGGATGAAGTTGTCTAAGCCCTTTCAGAACTTGCTTTTCCATTACATTTGTCTTCCCTTCCACTCGGTACAACGGTTTGTATGCAGTAGGCTTCTATTGAGTGGTTGTCTGTGCAATTGCAGTGTGCTGATGGTGGCTGGGAAATCTCTGTGTAGATCAGGACTAAGCAGGAAGCTTCCCAGTTGATTTAGTTTGTAATGTTATCTTTTGAAAGCCTTGAGTGGGGAAAGGTGAGACAATTGTAGAATACTCACTACTTTTTTTCTTACATTAAAAATGCAGTGAATCATTTAAGATTATGAGGTACCTAAAATACACCCCCTTGGAAGGTTGATTTCAATTTAAATGTGGTCTTTTTCTCGAGGTTATAGAGAAACTGTTCTTCAGTCATTGCCCCAGCTAACAGCTCTAGATGGAAGAAATATTTCTGGTGAATCAGTGGACCTGGCAGAAGAAAACTGTTCAGATTTGCAGTGTTCAGAAGACATTTTGCACTCTTTGATTTCACCTGGGTGCCCTTCTTCCCAAGATCAGGTTTGTGTGTACTGGTTTTAAAATTGACATATTCTATTTTTATATTGCATGTAACACATTAATGCTACAGGGGTTGTCTTTTGTTCTGATAGAACAATGTTCCCTTACCGCTGGCAACACCACACATCGACCAGGCACTGGCTCAGTTTCGGCAGCGTACAAGGATACCAGTGCAAGGTGCTACCAGCTCCTCCACAGAGCTTGTCTCATCTTCTGAACCCGAGAACACCGAGCTTGATAAAATATATAGTGAGATGAGGATTAAAAAAATAGAAGATCAGATTTTACAGATACTGCAAAAGGTGATTTTTTTTTTGTGATGGCGCAGCAAGTTTTGTTTGTAAGATAAGGTGCACCTTTCTGATAATGAAAAGTTTGCTGAAACAAACTACAGCATTTCTACTGGTATGTATGGGCTGACTGTGCTAATGTGTTCTTAATCATTTTGAGAAGCTGGTAATAGAACAAAAACAAGTCTTTAAAACTGAAGGTTGCACTTTGTATCGTGAATCATTCCATACAGTATAAAAACCATAGTGAATAAAAATCACAGTGCTGAAACCATCAATATGCTAATGAACCAAAGTAAAACATGAAATGCACCAAAGTGCCTGGATTATACAGTTGGTAAAAATTAATTTCACCAATAGGTCAATATGTTTGTCAGGTAATACAGTTTGTGTTGTTAACATAAGTAACATAAGTTTGCCAGGTTTGTTTGGTAGGTGATGTTTGCAAGGCTTTTTTAGTTAAGTGCTGTGTTTGTTTTACTTATCTCACCAACTGCCTAAGGATTTTACAAAGCTTCAGGTATTTCAAAAGGAAACAACTATATGTTCTCAAGCATTCTGGGTTTATTGTAGCTTTAAAACAATAAGATATTTCAGCAAGTAGGGAATGGAAAGTAAATGGAAAAGTAAATAACTGGAAGCAATTGTTTAGTTTTTGTCAAAATGATTTTGTGTGAACTTTTTTAAAAATAGCACCTGAATAAGTGTTGGAAATTAGCCAATCAGAAATTGTAAAATTTGTATCTAAAACTTTGATTTCTTCTTAGGTATCTGATAATTCAAGACAGGAAGCTGCTCCAAGTGTTCTAAAAGCTAAGAGAGACACAGATCCTACTTCTGAGAGTGAAAATGAGAGTGGAAAAGAGAACAGCAGAATGGTCATGAAAGGAAGCAAGATCCCCACTTACCGTAAAACTGCCTTATCTGCAAAAGGTCATGCAAGTCATCTAAAGAAGAAAATAACTGACAGGTATCCCAGTGTTTACTATATGAAGCCAAAATTAATTAAACTGAATATTGCCAGCCTGAAGATAGTTTTAATTTGAAACATGTCACTGAAAGTGGTAGGTTGAGTAAATCAGGTCAGTTAATAGAGCTCTGAAAATGAGTAGCTGCTGAGGCTTCATTCAGTTGTTTCCCCGTATTTGCTGTTTCTTTCTTCAGATGAGAAGGAAATTGAAGATTCCAAAACAAACACTTCCAAAATCCTAACAGCTTATATTTCTATTTTTATTTTAAATTGTGGTGACAAAAGAATTCTCCACAGATGGAACTGAAAAAATAAAAGATTCATGGTGTCAGAACAATGGTCAAGAATATATATCCTTGATGAAGCTGAGGATGCCATAGTGATTTGTTTGATTTATATAGTAAATGTCAGAAGTGATGAGTAGAAGACAATACAAATTGGAATATATTTGTTCAGTCAGCTGCTGCAGCTCTACAACTACTCTACTCTCATAAAATTATTTCATGTGTATGTGGTCTTGAGATGGTTTTAGGTAGCATCTACTAGTTGTAAGTACCTTTTTAGAGCTGAATATTTGAATTTAGCTGTTACTATGGTCTGATTGCAAATTATTTTCAAATTGGTTTTGAACTCTCTAGTATTCAGCTGCTGCACAGAAATGTAATTTTTTTTCATTTAAAAGTTACTGTTTAAACTCTGCTTATAGAGGAGAGAAGAAGAGTTCCTCAAAGTGTCCATGCTCCAGTCAGAAAGACTCTCATTTTAAAGTAGTGGGAAGAAAGACTGAAATACTAACTGGAAGACAGAGCAATATGGAAAAAGCAGAAGAATGTGAATCAAATCCCATAGAGGAATCAACATACCAAGTAGGTTTTGCATCATTTCAAGTTAAATATATCTTCATCTGAAGCCAAACATATTTCTCCTAGTCAAACTAATACTGCAGGTGACAGAAATAATTCCATGTAGATATTATCAAAAGTAGTGGAGTTCTTATAGTTCTTATAGTGTCAACTGGGAGAGGATGTATTTTTTTTCAGTTTAATGGGAGTTTTTGGCCTGGTTGCTTGTACTTTGTTGCATCATCCATGAGTTCCAGGAAGACAAAAAAGTATTGTTATTTTCAATTTCTTTCCTTGTTCAATTATAAATATTGTTTCTCATTTTTGGCTATGCTTGAATGTTTCTTAGTAAGTTGATGCTTATCACATTCTTGCTAAGGTACTGATTCAGGAACTGGATCAGGAGAAAGAAAGGAGGTGGAAAGCAGAGCAAGCAGAGAAGAAATTATTAGAGTATATCAGTGAGCTGCAGAAGCATACAAAAGAAGAAAAGAATATTCAGAGTATGGCTGTTCACACTAGAGACAGGTGGGGAAACAGTGCTGTAGTCTAAGAGTTTGTTTTGGTGGTTTTTTTTAGTGTCCAGTAATTCCTTTTGTAGGCTTAAGAAACAAGGACAGCTTTAAACAATATACTTCGAAAATAAGGCATCAAGAAATTGCTAGAATTTGTCTCAGTATTACCTAGTGAAATTCCCTTCTGCAGCTTTCTTCCTGTTCTTGTAGAGCAATATCAGTATGCCACTTTCCTCCATTTCTAGCCATTACTTTCCAAGCAATCTCTATCATAACTGTACCTTCAGTTCAAGCTCTAGTAGCTGTCCCATATCATACTTCTGCCTTCTGTGTCCCAGTCTTCCTTTCCACATATACCTAGAGTGTTCTTTGCTTTTACCTGCACAGCACATTAGAACAAAAATGTTTCTGGCAGGCCAGAGTTGGCCCATAGGGCAGGACAGGCCTAGCACATCTTCAGAGAGATGGTTGTCACCATCCTTGTGTGTTCTGAGCAGCAGCCTTTTTTAAAAAAATCTTATTTTTGGAGATGTCTGCTCCATTTGTCTTTTTCCTAACTGCATTGTATTTATCAAAGCCACATCTTCTTTCTTTTAGGAAAAACCAAGCTACATGCTTCCTGAGTTACCATCAATGACTGACTGAATATTTCCCCTTTTTCCCTATTTGTTTTAGGTTCACTTCCTACGTTTATTTTATACCCATCTACATTTATACCATCTTCTGTAGGAGGCTTATTATGTTCCTGTAAAGTGAAGTAATATTGGAATCATTTCCTAAAGGTTGTGTCTATGAGGTTGTCTCCATGTCAGGTTTTATAAATGAATTTTCATATCGGAAGGGTACATATGACTTAAGTAATAGTTTACGTGCCTTTAGACAGTTTTATATGGCAATGCTGTAAATAGTAAAACTCAGTGGTAAACAAGATATGTCACTAAAACAGCTATTAATGCCTTTTTCTCAATGTATTTGGCATCAAACTTCTAAGTAAAATGTTTGTAATGCAACTTTATTGTGTTTATTCTCAGGTTAAAGGAATTGATATTGAAAGAGAGAGATGCCAAAGCAAGACTGCAAGCAGATGTCCAGCAGTTGAAAGGTGAAACTGAAAGGCTTACTAATGAGCTAAATCAGGCAAGAAATAAAGAGGCAGCATACCAGAAGTCCATGCAAGCTTTAGAAGAAACACTGTCCAAGATGGAAACACAGAGATTACAGCAGAGAGCAGTAGAGGTAAGCATTTGTCATGAGTAAATAATGCAATGGCAACAGGGTGTCTATCATAGTCCTGAATACAAAGAAATACTAGATTTTACCAGCACTGAGTCTGAGTTGTCCACAATAAAACCTGGGGCTTTTTTTCTGCATAGTAATATTTAACAACAGGTACCCATTTTAATTGTCAATTAATGTATTTTATAAATGGTGGTCTTAAGATAAAGGAGAAAAGTCCTATGTACTTAACACTGAGAGTTGATATTTTCTGAAAATACAGAGTGACAAAGACAAGTTTTTAAAGTTGCTAAAATCAATAGACATCTTACTACTGGAGTGGAAATCTAGTGGTTCTGTTTTGCTGATCTAAAGAATTAGATGTTTTTAATTACAACCAGAACAAAACAGTAATTGCTGAGAACGTTATAGTTTGTGTGATGTTTTGTATGTGTTTGTTTGTTTGGGATTTTTTGGTTTTGTTTTTACAGCCGAAGAAGATAATGATAATTTAGTAGTCAGAGGATCTTTGTTGTGTATACAAATATATAAGATCAAGATGTTGGACCAGATACTGCCACTGTTTCTTTCTGAAAAATTAATTGCTGAATTTTCAGTGTCCTCCAATATTTATTTATTTTGTTTGTTTATATTCCCATGTTAGTCCATTCCTGTGTCACTGAACTTAGAGAAAATTAATCGTAACACATCCATCCTGAAAAGTCTTTGAACTGATAGTGTGGTGCTCTAGGAAGTGTTGTTGTTCAGGTTCCCTGAAAGGAATAAGAATCATAGAGTGTGCTGATAGACAAACTGCAAAGTACCATCCAAAACACCCTCTACTTTAGGCTTCTGTTTGGGCACTTGAGTGGCTCTCCTGTTTCTTCCTTACCCTGGAGCTGTCATGGAATCTAGAAGTGACCTTCAGTTTAGATCAGTTATCTACCTGTCAGTTTGAAAAGTACTAGATTTAGTGATTTGAAGAACAGGAGAGTGGGATTTGCAAATATGTGTGTGTTTTTTTCTATCCTATAAGAATGGAAACACCTTATTGATGTATGAGGTTTTTATTTTTCCTTCAATGACTTTGTAGAAATAAGTCACCTCTTATGGTGGTAGTGGCATTATTAAGGGACAGTCTTTGTTCTTGTCTTTAAGATCCTGTAGCAAATGCTCCTTAATAATTTCAAAGAATAATCATGATGGTCTCAAAACTAAATCCTCTTTTTGAATGTTCAGATTTAATATACCTCTGGCATGTTTTATCAATTCCAAGATTAAGAAATTCTAGAATATTTTATGGAGCTTTCTCACTGTACATCCTGGCAATTACTTTCAGTGGTAAATTATGGTTACTCCACATAGCCACCACTTTCTAAGGCCTTCAGGCAGCATTACTAGATGACTTTTTGAAGGGATTCAAGATGAGTAAGATTACTATGCATCTACATATGTACCCTATTCCCTTGTTCTTCCTTGACATTTTTGTCAAAAAGTGTTCTTGCTTGACATTTTTAAGTGCTTCAATTTAGGAGAGAATTGCTTCTCTTCTTCCACAAAACTAAGGAATACAGTGTGATGTATCTAAAAGTTACTCATTAAACTATTCATGAAAAAGCTTTAACACATAGAACATAAGAACTCAACCTTCTGAAGTGTCCTGATTTTGAATTACCATTTAATGAGTAATCAAAACCTTTTTTAAAACTTTTTCCTATCTTTTTTCTTCATGTTGAATCAGAAAAGAGTTTTGTATTTAAAAGGATTAAGTCTATAAAATGGAATTATTCATAAAAGCTTGCATTGAAAAATGCAAGTGGAAAAGGTGGAGTATGCCATCTGGTGTTTATACTGATTCTACATTTTTTGTAAAATCATTAAAAAGCAGCTCTGTTCAGCAACTCTAAACTATACAAATCAGAAAAATGGAGCTTTTTTTCAAAAGTGGAGTATTAAAAAAATGAAGTTAATGTTGAATACATCTA
Source organism: Parus major (assembly GCF_001522545.3). NCBI lineage: Eukaryota > Metazoa > Chordata > Aves > Passeriformes > Paridae > Parus > Parus major. The sequence goes on from NC_031769.1 coordinate 124,361,130, forward strand.
AAAATGTTGTTTGAAACTAATAAAGTATTACAATAAATGAGTTTCTAATTGAGGAAATTGTTCTGCCAGTGCACTTCTTCAACTTCTGCAGGACACCTTGAAGTTCTTTACAAATTAAGTAAATGCCCTTGGTTTTTTATTAGGGTTGCTTTTTGAGTTGTAGAAAGTTAAGACTTTATTTTAAACATCTTGTCTTAAATTTATTCAAGTGTTACAATATTAAGAAACAAAACCAAAGAAAAAATCCCAAATAAAAAACTCTTAGAAAGCACCTGTTCCTTTGTGTTCTAGTATAAAACATGAAGATTAGATTACAGTTTTAAGAAAATCTTGCTCTTGTCTGAATGACACAGATGAAACAGGTTCAAGAAGCAGAGCTTAAAGCATCAGCAAATGAAAGAGAAGTACAGTTACTTCGAATATCTGTCCGACAGCAGAAGGAGAAGGTAAAACAGCTACATGAGCTTCTTGTATTAAGAGAGCAAGAGCAAAGGTATGGGGTCATTATTTTCTTTTCACAAGTTAATAGAGATGCTTGTGTTGCTAGCATGTTTTGTTTAAATGTGTTCGTAAAGTATGGATGTGTTTTTGTATGGGTTTGGTTTGTTTTGGAAGAGTGGAAGAGATGGTCTTTGTTAAAATGTAGATGTCTTCCCATGCATTTTCCTGCTCATTTAAGAATATCTTGTAGATTCCTGACTCATAAGTTCATGTAGGCAACTTCCAGCCTTTCATGTGAAAAGTTCTTGTCTTATAATATGGCTGAATTCTTTATTTTAAATACTTGATCTGTAATCCAGGAATAATCAGATAAAAATAAAATTGTATTTGAATTGCTGTCTGAAGAGCTGCATATGCTACAATAACACAAAGTGTTCCAAAAAATCAGTCAGCCTCTGCAGTATCTTGCTTGTTGGGTGGAGGGTGAGTTATGTGCCTGGGTGTTTTCCTCTTTGAAAATTTCGGAATACTTGAGGCTAAGCACAATTGAATAATTTCTACAAATGTTTGAATTAAAAATTAAGAATATTCCTTTGGGTATTTTTAACAGCAGTCAACAGAATTTTCCTCATGCCAGGACCATTGTCAGAGAAGACTGAAGGCTGTCTGTGAGATGAAGGAATTTATCCCATTTATTATATAATTCATTATCCTTGATCAGTAAGACCACAGAAATGAATTAAAACAGCATTGTGAGATCCTGTGAGTTCATGTCTCAAGTGTATGCTTGGTAATTTCAGGAAGGAACTTGGAACCCGAGTTGCTTTATATGGACCTGAATTCCAAGATGCTTTGTCAAAAGAAGTGGCTAAACAGCAGCAGGGGCATGAACAGCATGTTAGAGAATTGCAGGAGAAAATGAACATGTCAAACCAGAAGTATAGAGAGTTAGAAGATGAATTTCGTTTAGCTTTAACCATTGAATCAAAAAGGTTTAAAGAGGTAAGAGAACATTTCATCTCACACTAGGTGGGGTTGCAGTTCTCTTAAATGTGTTGGGCTTGGATGGATATTCTGGGTGTGGTTTTTTGGTGTTTTGTTGGGTTGTTTTTTTATCTCTTTGCTCTGAGGATTTATACAGAAATACTGGTAGAAGGGTTTGAATGTCAGTGATTAGAACAATGACAGCAAATGCCAAGTTAGCACTCAAAAACACCAGCATTTTTGTTCATATGTAGAACTTAATCAAAAGAAATTTTAAAACCCCCCCTCTGTCTGATGTTGTTAATTTCTTTTAAAATACGTTGACCTTCAATTAGAAAATATTCAATTACAGTAAATTTTTGGTTGATGTATTGATAAGGTTATCATTAAATATATATACACAAGTGCATTTAATACCATTCCTTATTGTGTAAATTTTCAAAATTGAATTTTGGATATACGTTTTGAAACTCAAATTCAAAATTTGCTTGCTAAATTCCTTAGAAAATTTATTTCTGTGGCAAGTATTTGCATTCTTTATATGCTAAATAAAATATTAAATACTTGTCCTTAAATTTGGTTTTCTTTGCTTTGAGTAAGTTTTAAATAGATGGAAGAAGAGGAGAAAGAAAAGACAGGGGTTTTACCCTTTAGATCTTTCTGTTGCAAGAAAAAAAGACTTGAATTAACTTTGTCTTTAATTTGAGATTTTAGTGTCAATTTTAACAATGAGATTAAATCAAGGCATTGCTTTAAGTTCCCAAGTATGTTTTTTCTGCTCTGCTTCCCATCCACCCGTGATGGTTTTTTGCTCTGTGTGTGAGGTTTGTTGTTTTGGTTTTGGTTTTTTGTTTGTTTTATTGGGTTTTTTTGTAATTTTTTATGTTTTATTGAGTTTGGGGGTTTATTTACAAATATGTAGCTGGGTAGAACCAGTTTTTCAAGTTGAAGTTTCACAAACAAACCAGGAGAAAACTGGTTTCAGATATTCACTAATTCCATATACAGTTGATGAATTTCTGCGTTTTCACGTGAAATTCAGATGTCACCTGTGTTTATATATACACTGTTTTTTCCAAAAGTTAGCATTTTTCAAGTCTTGTCTTATAAAATTTTAGGTAAAACAGGATTTTGAAAAAGCTTCTGCTGATCTAGTTGAACACAAACAAGCCCTCTTTGAGTTGGAACGAAGGGAGAAAGACATGGCAGGTCTGATCCAAGACCTGACAAATTTAGTGGAAGAACAGAAAGCAAAAATTGCAGAATTAACAAAATCAAACGAGGAAGTTACAGCAAACCTAAAGGTACTTGTTTCTAAACATTTCAGCTACATAGATTATTTTTTGTAATGTTTCATTTATAAAAGTTAATGATTCTACACAAGCTTGGTTAACTAAAAGACACAGGTTTCCTTTTGCACTAAAACCTGCTAGTGCACATCAGCCTTTATTCTTGCATCTTGCACTTCTATTTCTCATAAATACTGCTCCCTGTATAGAAAAACGTGAACTCATTCATGTTCTGCAAAGTGCATTCCTTGCGCTGTGAGCAGTAATAGTTGGTCAATCAAAACTACATTAATAGCACTGACCCCTTGTAAATTCAAAGAAATGGAACATGCTTCTGCACTGGTCACTGTATATGAAGTAAAAATGTAATTGAACTAATAATGCAGTGTAGTTATTAGCAGCTCAGTATCTCCTAATTGTATAGCATTAAAAGTATGATTCATTATCTACTAATAGTCAAATTTTAATCTTAAATACTGTGGGCACAGTTGCTTTGTGGCAACATATTCTAGTACTGTTCTATTATCCATAAATAATTTTTATAAATCTTAAAGATATAACTTTTGAATGGTTGTGTGATCCAGTTCAGCTTTGTGCTAATACTTGGGTGAAGCACAACCCCTGCAAAGCTGTTTCTAATCTCCCTTCTACATTTTGTACTTTTTGTTAGGGTGCCCAAACATTTTTTTGTTGTACAGAATAAGATTCTGCCAGTCAGTGGTGCTTTTAAGAACAAAATTGAAAAATACCTATATTAAATAGCTGTAATCTGTAAAACAAAAAGTAGCTTGGATAATAGAAGATAAACATGTATCATTGGAAGTGAAAGTACATCCCAGCTTCTGTCTTCTTCTGATTCAGTTTGTAGTATCTTTACTTTCTCTTTTGCTTTTCTTGACTTTTGCATTTATAATTCTGAGCAGGTTTTTATGATGACATTGATATTTTAGAGTGGGTATTTAGAAGTCAGCTTTATAGTTTCCTGGGATTGAAATATGTCAATTTGAAGCAAACATTTGTGTTTCAGAACTGGAATGAGATGCAGATAGAACCCTAAATGCAAGTAGCATATTTTTCAGTTACCTTAATTTGGTGTATATAAGGATTACTTTCCTAAGCCCTTAATATTGATTTGAAATTTTGAATGTTGTTTTAAATGATCTTTTCTGTCTTTTCCCAATGTTTGTTCACACAGTGTCGAACTGGAGAGCTTGAAACTGTGATTGAGGAGGACAAACAAAAGGCTGTTGAAGTTGAACTTCTAAAAAAGGAAAATGGAAAACTTATTTCCCAGCTTACAGCCCAGGAATCTGTGATTGATGGATTAAAAATGGAAAGAAAAATATGGGGGCAGGAGTTGGCAGAACAGGGTAAAATAGTGGGGTTTTTTCTTTTGCAGAAAAAATTTTGGTGTTCAATATCTTATGTTTCAAATAAACACTCCTGTATAGTTTTAATCATGCCAGGGTCCTTGGGTGCCTTCCTGATCTTATCCAGTTGTAAAGATGATGTGCAAAAATAAATGTTCTGTGGCACAGGTGCTGGTGCAGGGTCTGTAATAGCAATTGTGGGAGTCAGCTGTGAATACAGTTATCTGTTTCCTGAAAATGTGAAAATACCATAAAGTTGTACAAAGAACTTTTAAACATGAAACTCAAAAAGCAAGGATCTGTAAATAATGTTATGTAATGCTTCTTGTCTAGCAGGGAAGTCTAATATGGAAATTTCAGTACATATCTTAAAAGAATGTTAAATGCTGGGAGAAAAAAAAAGTTTGGGCGTTTTTCTCTATTCCTGGGACTCAGCACCACCTTGTGGTCTTTTGGGGTCTGTAAGAATTATTGTCAACTATTTTTCAGAGAAGTTTTCAAAAAGGATAAAACAGACTTTCAGTTCTGCATTTCCTCTTAAGAGTTACCTACCTACAGATTAAACCCCTACAGTGTTTCCAGTGGGGAGATTAGTCAATACTTTGGTTTGTAAAGTTCTCACCTTCCCCAGCCCAATCTCCCAACATTCCACATCTTGAAATCATGTATAAAATGAGTTTCTGTTGTAATGTGAATATCCTCTTTTGTCCAGGAGCTCATCTTGCGCAAGATCGGGGGAAACTGGAGGCAAAAATTGAAGTTTTAACAAATGAGATTGACACTTTAAAAAAGCAAAAGGAACAGGACAGTGATACCATAAAAATTAAAAACAAAATTGTGGATGATCAGACAGAAACAATTAGGAGATTAAAAGAAGTAAGTGATATATCTGACAATTTGTGTACTTAACTTTCACTGTAAGTCTTAATTTTAGCTATCACAAAGCCTGTGATAAAAGCTGGGTCTGCACTCACAAATCACAATCAGGCTGTCAGTGGCAATTCATTTCACTGAGAGCAGAAGAGAGCTTTTTATTAAATTGAGGCACAGTGATGCTACTTTGAATCTCTCATTGAACTATATTTATGTACAGATTCTCTTTGCCTTGCTTCAGTTTAGTCTTGATAATGATTTTGAGAGAGGTGAAACTAGGATAGCATAATTCTTCCTGAGTGTTTAAAAGAAAAGGAAAAACAATTTTTAAGTTTGCTTCACATTTATTTTACAACATAAATATTTTTTCTTTATTTGTTCTTGCAAAACACTATTTTGGCAGCAGAGGTAATATGTTTTGTCCCAGTAATTCCATTTGCCTCATTTAAGGACTTAAAACTAGCTTATTAGTCAAAATTTTATAGCAAGTTAAGTCAGATGCATTACTCATTGTTACAGATTGTGAGCTCAGTGACTTACATATAAGTTGTTTATTCAACTTTTATGTAGAATAAGAATTTAAAATAACTTTTTTATTATCTTGCTTTCAACCTCAGATTTATGTTTTGATGACTTTTTTTTAATTCAGAATTCTTTTAGAGGAAGATTAAGTAATTGAGTATTACTTTACTAAGTGTTCTTCATACATTCAGAAGAGTAAACTTTCATGTTCTCTGCTTTATTCCATCGTAGACTAAACACATTGTTACATAGGGGTAGCAGTAAAGGGAGTTTATGTGTTCTAAAATATTTATCTTCTAAAGGGTTTACTAGAAAAAGATAAACAAATCAAGAAACACCATGAAGAAAATTGGGAAGCTCAGAAATTGCTTCGAGTACAGTTGGATGAAAAAGCTGCTGAATGTGAAAAACTAATGGAAAAAATAGAAAGGCAAAATGAAAGAAAAGAGGAATTAAAGCAACTGCTAGAAGAAAAAGAAGTAGAACTTGATGACATTAAGAATGCACACAGGTGATACATGCAAATCACAGTAATTCTTTGGTATCATTGTATGCAACACTGCTTGTTCTGTAGTCAGAGAGTACTCACTTGCTATTAAAACTCACAGAAATGAGGAAAAATAGAAGCATGAAAAGCTTTTCTGTCTTCCTAAGAAGTGGTATTTACATTCATTGTAAATATGTACATTTTATTTTCAGTGCACTGAAAAAGAGGTGGCAAGGTAAAGGAGAGCTATTAAGCCAGCTGGAGGTGCAGGTTAAACAAATGAAGGAGAACTTTGATTTCAAAGAGAAGAAGCTGATTGAAGAGAGAAATAGAAGCCTTCAAACTCAAAGGTGAACACTTTAATAGTTTATTTTGTGAGTACTCAGTTATTATAGAGTAGCATTATTAATAACTCTGCAAAAATGCTTGATTTAAGTGGTAAAAGAATGTGTAATACCTTTTTAACTACTTGGTGAGCCCAATTACAAACTTGGCCCAGAAGGAATTCTTGCTGTTAAGGTGACTTACTTCATAGAACTGGCATTCAGTTATAGCATTTGGCATCTGAACTTCTTAATTTCCATTTTCTTTGAAAATAACCTCATACAATTGGCCTTGTCCCATCAACACAACCAGCTCCCATCCCTTCTGTAGAGCTTTCCTGCCCTCCAGCAGATCAGTACTCCTGCCCAACTTGGTGTCTGTTAATCACTATTTCAGTCTGTGGCTGTTTCTGAATTAGGTCATTCCTTTCCCATTCAAATAGCAAGATTTTTAATTTATTTTCTTGTTCCTCTTTTACTGCCAAGTTCTTTGATCAATTAATAGTTAAATATGAGATCATACAAAAACTAATACAACCCAGAAAATTATTTCATATGCTTATGGAATGATGAAGGAGTTCAGTAGACCAATGCCTGTGACAAGTTTAGATTCATACTGTTATTTTTACTTTATTCTTTGGCCCCCTTCTCATTTTCCTCCTTCCTTCCAGCTGTTCTTGAGAAAATACTGGCTAGTTAATAAGACTGCATAGAAAGAAAGAAAAAACAGAACCACAAAAAATCAACAACAACAACAAAGCCAAACAAAACAAACCACCTCAAATAGTCAGTAGTATTAGGGTTTGGAATTGTTAGAAAATCAGTAGTGAAACTGATATTTTTGTTCTTAATAATTCTGGTTTGTTTCAGAATTTTGTAAATCTATTGTATAAATTTGCCTTGTTTTTTGTTCCTACATATTTAAGAATTATCTCCTAAAAGCAGAATTTGCTTGGAGTTAAAGAAATGCTTCTTTCCAGTGAAGGAGACACTGTTCTGTTTCTGTGAGAGGCAGGCTCACAGGCCATTCACAGGATCATACAGTTCATTCACTTCTTGGGAACCAAAAGTGTAAGATGTGTGAAAACAGGTGGAGTTCTTATCCATGTTGACAGTAGCAAGGCCTAATCTTTATATCCTTTGCTAGTGATTAAATGACTCTCCTTAGAGAATGCTAAAGGTCCTGACACAGTGCATAAAGCTAGAACTTGTACTTGAGAAAACAGGGCATTTCTGATGCCAGTATATAATTATCTTCATGCCTAAGTTATAAAAACCTTATCAAAGGCAGAATTTGACAAAGCAAAGCAGTTATTTGCAGGACTATGATTTTTTTTTTCAATCTTTTTTTTAGGATTGCTGTCGAAAAGCTTCATAAAATGGATAATGCCTTCAGAAAACAACTTGAGTCAGTGTTGGCAGCACATCAGGAAGAGCTCTTGCACCTGAAAAATGAAAAGGAAAAACAAATTGAAGCAGCAAATGAAAAAGTAATTTTAATACTCAATTTATATGTTTACTGTATTTGCATTTTTATTCTACAGCTGCTGCAAGAATGGTGCCTGGAAGTCTCCTGTTTGAATCTCAGGCTGACTCTGGATGGAAACAGTCCTGGTTTAGTTCTCAATCTTAGCGCAGCAAGAAAATCTCTTGACTTGTGCATTGTAATGTTTTATATTCAAGCAAAGCTCCATACTATGTGGCTGTTATGAATCAATAGCTAAACATTGCCTTATCTATACAGGCAAGAGTAATGATGACTATGCCAGATAACCTGTTTAACTCATCCATGCCAGCCTTAACTGTTACTGCTTCAGTCATCTACTGCATTCTTCCTTAACATGACAACTAGAGCTTTTTTCCATAAGTTTTCTGGATTGATACAGTACTTTTACCTCCCAGGAGATTAATACATTTTTTTAAAGAAAAAATTCTGCTACTGCATCCAGTATCAAAAGTAATGCATTGCATATTCAAAGATATAAGCATGTAACTCTTGCATTGCTTATCAGTTTTAAAAATTGCCAAGATTTTATGGGTTTAGGTGTATTAAGAAAAGCAAGAATTCTAATTCATCTCTCTGCTTTTTCAGGTCTACTCTGTTGAAGAAGAAATGAGGGAGCTTCTGCAAGAAATGGCAAACAATAAAAAAGCCATGGAAAATAAAATAAGACGACTTACACATGCACTGAATGATATTCAACAAGACTTCGAAGATTATTAATATTTATACTAAAAATGTATATTACACAAGCAGTTTCATCCACTACAATGCACTTTTCCTTGTTTTCTAGAGAATTAAGTTTTTGTTGTATATTTTGATAGTTCAGGGAGCAGAAAAATGTGTCTACACTGTTTTCATAATAAATAGTTATTTCTAACCTTTGGCTATTTTTAACTGCTGTCAAAATGGGTCAAAACACGTATAGATGAAAAGCATCATATGAATTTAGGAATTGGCATGTTTAATAAGGGAAAAGGAAGTTGGAAATGTCTTAGCCAAGAGCTTGAAGCTTTGCTTCAGTGAGGTAAAGATTCTTGTAATGAGAGAACCAAGAATGCTGAATCACAGAAGGGCTTGGTTTGAAGGGGACCTTAAAGATCATGCTGTTCCAACACACCTGCCATGAGCAAGGACACCTTCAGCTCTTGACCAGGTTGCTCAGAGCCCCATCCTAGCTGGCCTTAAACACTTCCAGAGATGGGGCATTCACAACCTTTTTTGGACAACCTGTTCCAGTGCCTCACCACCCTCACAGTAAGGAATTTTTTTCCTATTGTCTAATCTAAACTTACTGTCTTTCAGTTTAAAACCATTCCCCCTTGTCCTGTCACAACATGCCCTTGTAAAGACTCCATGTTTCTTGGACCTGAAAACATGTTTAATCTGCCACTGTTGGAGAATGCTTAGAGTGGCTTTTTTGGCAGCATAGTTTGCTTTTCTCCACAGCAGTAGGCTTCCTACAGGCTTTTGAAATAGAGAAGATAATAACCTAAGAGTTTCTTAGAGAAGCAAAACATAAGCCTTATGTTAATATATTGTTATTTCACGGTGGAGGCTTTACCGTCTCCATTGTACTCAGGCATTTACTTCATTTGCTCGTTCTCAGAAGCCCCGAAACTGTTCCTGAACTACCCCATCCTCTGAAGCATTTTCATGCTGCTCTAGTGAAGAGAGCCGTGAGCAGTGAAATCACGGGGACCGCTAGGTCAGCAGGTGGAGCTGTTCCTCCTTGCCCTTGTGCCTCGCAGTGGCTGAAGCAGAGCCCTGTGGCTCCGGTGCAGCCCTAAGTCGATTCACCCTCTGGGTTCAGAACCCAGGCTTCGGCACACTGGCACAGTGTAACTGACGGGGCATTTTGGTGCCCAGCAGCCCCGAAAAAGTACTTAGTGCTCTAAGTGTAAAAAGCCCTGGCCTTTGGGCAACTGTGTGAGGCCTGCTAGGTTTGTTATCAATTTGTTAATTAAAGCTTGTGTGAACCAGAGCTTGATACCAGCTGCTTCTTGATATGAGGTGCAGCTTAAGCGTGGGATGAAAAAGGCCTTGAAAACATGGGCACAAGTTGAAGGCAGAGGCCATGGCAGCACAAACAACATCCTGATCATCAGTGACTAGTCTTTGACAGAGCACAACCTTGAAATCTGGGAACAGACTCTTTGCTTTAAGAATGGAACTAACAGTTGCAAAGCAAAATAAGAGAAAAGGCAGCCCAACAACTGAATGAGGTATCTGCAACAGGCTGGGAAAACAACCCCATTCTGCTTCACTCAGGGGGAGGTGTGTAGGGCTGAAAATTATCTAGAGATTGCACGGTCTTATAAAAAGGTAAAATTCCAAATTTGTGGAGGGGACAGAAAGCAGACACCTGCTTCATCTCTGACTCCCTGCATCGAGTTCCCATACCTGAGCCATGGAAACACCAGGAGTGAGCCATCAGCACTCATGGGGAGATGTCTGCACTGTGGTACTCTCAGCTAAGGTAGGAGGGAGCTGTTAAGGACTGTTTGCTTGGAGTCTGTGCCTTTGGTCCATATCGTGTAAAAATTTATAAATAGTGGTAATAGTTAGCAGGGTGTAAGAACTCCATCAACATCCTTCTCTATAGGCAGAAATATTATTTCTTACTCTTGTGCTCTGTATACTCCATCCACAGTATGTGAGGGAAATACTCACCTGGAAAGCTGTTCAATAGCGTTTTCACGGATATCATTGGTGCAGAAAACTTGCATTACTTCAGAGTCCTTTTCTGTCATGTTGATCAACTGTTTCCAGGGGCACTTCTTTTTTTCTTTGCTTATTGTTTGACCAAGCTACACTTTGGGTGAAGTAATTGAATACCTGGAATGCACCAGGAAGTTACAAGAACTTATTCTTACCTTGATTCAATTTCTTAATATCTCCTCTGAGTTTTAACTCCAAAATCATTGTTCTGAAACTTATTTTCTGATTTCATCATAGGGAGTTGTTAACATTTTTAACATTAATTCCTTCTAGCCCTTGCTCTTCACTCAGGAATTTCATATTACAGTACTTGGGAACATGCATGTCTTAGTAGGGCTTGGAACATTTGTTTTTCTTGCAAATGACTCTGTCTTTGGCATTGTTTATGCTCTTTATGATTACATGGCTCCCTTAAAGCTTTTTAATAAATGTTTAAATTATTTTTACCCTCAAAATGGTAAAATAATAAAGACATGGTGCAGGTGAAAGCTATACCGAATTTACCTGTTCACAAAGATAAATTTCAACACAGCATGATTGAAAGATATAAGTTGATAAAATAAATAAATTTAATTGAATAAAAATATAAACAAAATGTGAACACCAACCTTGTCAGATGCAAGGCACGCTCTTGTGCATTAATCATAACAATTTAAAATCACTTCCATTATTGGACTTTGTTTTCATTTCCCAACTAAAGAATTATCTGTTTCAATCAACACTGAGTATGGAATCAAGAAATTCTCGTGTTAGTTGAGACCAGGAGGACTGTGATTTCAGGTCCAGAGAGTTCCCACGCACATGTTGCCCTGAAGCACACACGGCATGTGCAGGGAGAGCTCCAGTGTGGCACAGCAGGGCACCGTGCTCCAGTGCCGCGTGTACCTGAGGGTCTGCTCTTCTTCAAGTGCATCCCCGGAATTCCTACACAGTAGGGACTCCAAACCTTCTCTGCTTTTATTCGATGGTAACTGAGAGAAAGACGTGTACCTGAATTATGGCCAAGTATATTTGGACACCAGTGGAAAAGACTGGGTAAGCATACAAAATTCCGTGTCCCTGGCCAGATCATCAACACGTTGATCAAACGTGACAAACATCGTTTACAATTAACCTAAATGTTTTTTATATCAAATGCAGACGGTGAAATGAGAAACAAGGCGCTATCGCGGCGGGGATAGGCAGGCTGGCGGGACATATCTGGCCGACTCCAGGCCTGCGCTACCCGTTCTGGGGGCCCGGAGCGAGAGCCGGGAGCGGCCCGCGCCTGCCAAGCGAAATTCCCGTGTCTCAGGCCGCGGGGCCGGGCCCGTCCCCCGCCGCGG
>NC_031769.1:124373156-124435145 GCF_001522545.3 Parus major
GGCGGCGGGCGGCGGCAGCAGCCGCCACGAGAAGAGCCTGGGGCTGCTGACCACCAAGTTCGTGTCGCTGCTGCAGGAGGCCAAGGACGGCGTGCTGGACCTCAAAGCGGTGCGAGGGCGGGGGGGCAGCGCGGGGCCCGGCCGGGCACAGGGCCCGCCGCACTGCAAACTGGGCGGTGCAGCGCGGGGGCCGGGCAGGGCCGCCCGCTCCCTCCTGCCTTCCTGCCTTCCCTCCTTCCTGCCTTCCCCCCTTCCTGCCTTCCCTCCTTCCTGCCTTCTTCCCTCCCCACCGCCCGGCGCCGCGGGGCTTCTCCCGGCCGCTGACGGGCTGCGGGTGCCCCGTGATGGGTGACAGCCGCCGCGGTCGGCTAAAATACGCGTTTCGGCTCCTTATAAAGGGGTTAAGTGGTACCGTGCGTTAAGTTTAACTTGCTGAGAGTGATCTTATTTACTATGCCCTGTTCTGGGCTCCTCAGTAGAAGAAGAGCTACTGGAGAGGGTCCAGCGGAGGGCTGCAGAGATGGTGTGAGGTCTGGAGCATCTCTTAGGAGAGACTGCGGGAGCTGGCCCTGTTTAGTCTGGAAAACACTGAGAGCAGGTCTATTCGTGCATGTATATCTTATAGGTGCTTGCCAAAAGGATGGTGCCAGACACTTTGGTGATGCCCACTGACAGGACGAGGAGCAGTGGCCATAAACTAAAGCGCAAGAGGTCTTACCTAAACATGAGGAAGAACTTCTCTATGTTAAGGGTGGCAGAGCCCTGGAACAGGCTGCTCCCTCTCTGGAGACGTTCAATACGCACACGGACGAGTTCCTGTGCACCTGCTCCAGGAGACCCCACCTTGGTGCGGGTTGGACTAAATAATTTCCAGAGGTCTCTTCCTGCCCTAATAATTATGTGATTTTTTTTTTTTTTTTTTTTTTACTGCCCTATGTTGCTCCCTGCACTGACTCAGTGTATGGACTGCTGCTTAAACCTCTTTCTTGCCCACCCCCCTCCTTTTAGTAAGAGAAAATTATGTTGAAAACCAGACCATTGCCACCTCATACTTTGCATTATGTGTGAAAGAGAGAAGCTGAATTGGCATATGAGCGACAAATCACTGTCACCCAGCTCTGCAGCCAGCCTGCTGCCTCCAAGGCACGAGGATGTTGGGCTGCAGGGGCTGGAGGGTCTCCAGAGATGCTCTGGGACCAGCCCACCTTGGCGAGGTCCTGGTGCCAGGAGGTCCCTGTGTTGCAGGAGGGATCTTTGGGGCTGTGTCCTGCCAGTTCCCTGGAGCGTGCTGCCCTCTGGCCCAGGAGCTCGGGCGCTCTGGGCTGTCGGGTGTGCAGTGCATTGAGGCAGAGCTGTGTTAATCTAACTAGGTAAGGCCGTCCATGAACAGCTGAGGTGTTCAGCAAAATGCAGCGAGAGATTGGTGCTCTGCTTAAGGTCCTTTCTGGAAAAGTGACCTATTTTTTTGATTACTCTTAATAGGCCCCAGGAGGTGAATGGTGTTCTTGGAGATGGTTTGTGCATCCCTGTTCAGAGTGGATGCACTTTGGTGATGTTACTGTGGCTAATGAAACTTCAGAGTGAATAGGGAAGGACACTAATAGCTTTTATATTCCTCATTCAGTTGTGCTGTGGTCTGGACAAGTTGATGAACTGCTTAGTATTAGTTGCCTCTTTATCTAGCAAAACAGAATGAAGATATCCAAATCTTTGGGATTGTTGTACAGCTTCCTTTATTGTCTGTCATGTCCTGAGAGATGTTCCAGGTCAATCTGAGAAATAAAACATACTCAGTTTGTAAGACATCAGGCCCAAAAGCTTGGCTTAAAGTGCCAAAGAAGATTGATTTCAACAATAAAGTTGGATTGTGCAGTGGGATGGAACAATACTTCTTGTTCTCTTTAGTGGGTAAGGTGCCTACTCAGAGGGAATGAAAGGGTTGATAGCCACGGATAAGTTAAGTGGGCATTGAACCAATCACAGACATTTCTGCTCAAGACTTATCTGAGACTGGTTTCTGAATTGCAGGTTAGAGTTTGTTGAAAGTAAATACTAACTGCAGTGCATAAATTGTTGGTACTTTCATAAGCAGTGAGTCAGAACATACATTTCTGTAACTGGTTTTCTCCTAAATAAGCCATATATCTAAGGAAAAATGAAGACCATTTTGTGTATTCCTGTTATGTCAGTGTGCTCAGAAAACTGAAGAACAGGACAGTCTTGAAATGGAACAGAGCATTCCAAGAAATAATTCATGCAGTGAACACCTTTAAGTGGCTCCCTGCTGGCTAGCATTGACTGTCCCATGTCGTGCTGTTGATTGGTATTTCTGTAGCAAAACCAGAACTAGAAAGAAAATAAAATTTGAAAGCAGGTGGACTTCCAGCTTTGTGATGTAGCAATTGAGAATGAAAATCTGTCCATTGTGTTGTTTTCTGGTGATCTTTAATACCTCTATAATTATAGTTCAGCAGGCTGTAAGAGGAAGCTGTGAAAAAGTTATAGTGCTGGACATTTCTCTGGTAATATCTCAAAAATTGTGGAAGTGATAATTTTCTTTACTTGAAATTTGGATTTTGCATTTACTTTAAAATCAAACAGTTATTGTAAAATAATGACATACTTGTCACAGAATAGTCCTGTATAAAGAAATCTAATTATGGAATTAAGTTTGAAACACTAAGGGATAATATAGCAGGGAACGAAAACTAATTTTCTATCTGCAGCAGCCCATGAATTACGGGGAAGAAAAAGAGCAGGATGAGTGAATAAGGGATAAACCACCTGAATGGATGCTGTTCATAGTGTGCAATACTTCTGCCCTAATTTCTTAAGTGGGCTTTGTTACCAGCAGAATACAGTCCCTGCTCTAATGATGGTTAAGTAGTGTTTCTGACCATCAGTGCAAAACATGAGATATTCTAAAATCTACTTGTTTTAGAAGTGTACTTGTCAGGGGCAAATACCTGCCTTACACTTGCTGTACTCCACAGAAGAAGAAAGAGGCTGTCTATTAGATTTTACAGATTTTATGGGCTTGTGTGCCTGCCTGCAGCTGAACCTGCGCTGAACAGTGTATTTTCTGCATTCCAGGAGCTGCACAATTGGAAGGTACACAGAACCATAGCTCTGTGCTTAGGTACTTTATTCCAGCTCTGAACCTGTCTATGTGACACTCATGAGTGGCTTGAATATGTACTTAATCAAAGTGTGAGGAGATACCAGGAATAACAACACAGTTCAGCAGCTTAACATTAGAAAAATTTTATGAAAGAACTCTGAATGTGGAAGCTACGTCCACCCATGTTAGCAGGGCCATCATTGCAGATGTCCCTTCCTAGACACAGGCTGAGAAGTGATGAGTTTTAACAGTGTTTTTGACAACAGATTTGTCTCAGGAAACTCTTTTAATTATTTAAATTATTAGTGAATCGTTTATGTAGAGGACTGAACTTAATTTCTGTTCCATGTACCTTGCAGAAGGTATCACACTGATAACTGCTAGAATGTCAGGGTGGAACTTCTCAATTGCTTTTTAAAATATGTGAAACTTTAAAAAGTTAATTAGATTACAAGGTCAGAAAGCTAGTGAATGTCTGGATTAAACTTCTCAGCTTGGAAACTGGCCCCAGCTTGTGTTGGAACTCTTGTTTTAAGTAGTTGAATTCGTAGCAGTGATTGAATTGTATATAGGGCTAGTCAAGCCAAATACATATGTAACTGTGTTGATCATTTTCCTATGAAATGAGCCCCTGTCCTGGGGATCTGGAGCTGGTAGTTGTTAATCTGCTCCTGCATGGGAGCTGTGCTTTGGTCATACAAAATGCAATAGCATTTAGAGTGGAACAGTTACTTCAACTTTGAAACATTTGAAATTGGACACTCAGAAAAAGTGACTTTTTTATTTATTTTTTTTTACAGCTTAAGCTTTGGTTTCACAGCTCCAAATTTATGTACATTGGTATCTTTTGCTACCAGTACAGCTTGAAAATACATTAAGATTAGTAAAGCATTTATATTTTGCAGACAGGCCTTTGGGAAAATCTCAAGAGATAATGAAATCTGTCTCCAGAGCAGTTTCTTCATTTTTCAAGCCATAAGTGGTAGACTAAGTCCTTGGTCAATATGTGGAGCAGTGGGGAAAAAAGCCGAAAGTTAAATAGCATCTAAGTGTATGCTGTCCGTTCCTTACACTAAATAACGTAAACAGCTTGTAGAATAACTGAATACTGTGAGATGTATGGGGTGCTGGTTCAGCATGGTGCAAATGACATCAACTCTGTCACTTGTTAGATTTTTAAGGTTCTCTAGAAGTCCTTGGAAGCAGTGTGTATGTATGCAGCAAAAATAGCAAATTAAGATAGCAGGTGCATACCTAGTGAAACAAGGGATCAAAGAGCCAGTTTCCTTGGAGAGAACTAAACTGTGCTTTATATGTTTTCGCATGCATCTTGTTTTGTTAGTTAAGAAAATATTTTAAAATACTCATACTGATGACCATACAAAGGATAAATTTTGCTAATGGTGTCAGTGAAAACAGTGTTTAGTGGGTACTTCACTGTCAAGAAGAAAGAGCAGTGTTTAGACTTCATGGCTATAAGGGTATTTTTTTTAATCTCTGGTCTTTCTTTTTGTCCTTTCAGTTTTATTTCAGTAGCAAAAGGTAATGGTACTATTAAGCAAAGAAATTTGGTTTTCTTTCCAGGTTATGGTTGTCTCGAGCTGTACCTTTCTTTCATATAGGCTGCTTACAAAAAGTATATATTTAATAGATGTTGGAACAAACTGAAATAAATCATTATGTTCCTGTAGTAGAAATTTGCCTTTATGCATTAGTTCAAATTCAGAAGTCTTTACCTACCCTTCTCTTTACTTTTCTTCTTTTATTTGTTTAATACATACAATCCCATGTAATCATTATATTTAAGTGTCCTGAGTAACTACAGAGTTAGACTCCTCTCTGCTTTTCCTTCTTTTAGTGAATATTCTTTGAACTTGAGTTCCTTTGAAGGAGGCTTTCATGTGGAGGGCATGACTAGCCCTTTTGCTTTTTTTACTTTAACTCATTGCATCAGTTACACAGAAGTCACCATGGAGAGAAAGAAGTAAGGCACAAAGCGGTTGCCTCTGCCTGACTCTGCTTTGCTCGGAGGGCGAGGTGTGACAGTCCTCAGCCGCACTGCACACTGGCTGTGTGTCAGCAGCAACATCCCTGGCAGAGCTGCCAGGGTGCAGGTGCTCAGTGTGACAGATGCAGTGAGCCCTTGTGCCCTGTGAGGGGCATTTGTGCAAGGACAATGCTGGCCTGAAATA
This sequence comes from Parus major, assembly GCF_001522545.3. Lineage (NCBI taxonomy): Eukaryota > Metazoa > Chordata > Aves > Passeriformes > Paridae > Parus > Parus major. The sequence continues at coordinate 124,378,470 of NC_031769.1, forward strand.
CTGCAGCTCTCCTGCAGACACTCTGTGAAATTACAGCCCTGTTGTTCCGTATCCTGGCACCACTGAATCCAAACAAAGGCTGTAATAGCTTGAGTGTCAGTGGAAGGAATAATAAACTTAATATGGTCTTGCCTTCAGAGGCTTGCCCCACCCAAGGGTGTCACTGACTGCCTTCCATACCTTTTCCTGCCCTCCAGAAAGAGCATGGCAAGCTCTTCCATGTAACTGAAAATCCTCCAGATACTGACCAGGGTCTTTGCAACCCCGGTGAGCTCCCCTCTTCAGCCAGGGAACTGCTCCCTGTGCTTTGCATTGTAGCACTGCCTGCAGGTGCTGAACTTCAAATTCATGATGGTGCGTGGCTCTTGGAGAGTGGAAACTTCCCCCTTCTAAGTTACATTAGATGGCATTTTTCCAAAGGAGGGGCTTCACTTCTTTCCCTCAGCATGTAAGGTGCTGATACTTGTTCTCTCCACAGGCTGCTGATACGCTTGCTGTGAGGCAGAAGAGAAGGATCTATGATATCACCAACGTTCTGGAGGGGATTGATCTCATTGAGAAGAAGTCAAAAAACAGCATTCAATGGAAGTAAGTTATGTCAGTTCTGCAAATTTTCACATGCTGAAGAGCAACAAAAACTGCCTCTTTCTACTTCTGCCTAGATATAACACCGTAAAATTAATGGCAAAATTAATTGTGCTAATCAATGAGCAATATGATGTTGTAGAAGTATAATTAATATGATAAAAATAACAATATAAAGTTGCAAATAAGCTGTATTTGTTTTCCCTTGAACTTGCGTCTGTGATACATAAAATCAAGTTTAAAGCACACAGAAGAGAAACTCAGAAAACTTGTAATGCTACTTTATATCTAGCCCTTGTAGTTGCAAAATTCACCCGTGAATGAATCTGGGAGGAGTGTCAGGACACATTGTCTCCACCTACCTGCCCTCCCACAGTCCCTGCCTATTTTCTTGTAGGTCTCTGAAGGTAAAAGCTCAAAATAAGAATTATAGGGGAAGGACATAGGCCCTGCCAAACAGAAAAAAAACTGCTTTCCAAAAGAAGATCAATTTTTGTAGAGGGAAATTCTAAATTTGATCTGAAATTAAGCATTTTCATTTTCATGTCAAAACACTACTGGGAAGTTAAATGCTCATTTCTTCATATTGAATATTAGATTTTTCAAACGTTGAAAATAGTCTTAAGAAATTGTCATTCTATGTTTGCATTAGATTTTCACTTGTGATTTCATTAATCCTTATATCTTTTTAAGAGGAGTAGGTGCTGGCTGCAATACAAAAGAAGTCATAGACAGGCTGAGGTATCTGGAAGCTGAAATTGAAGATTTAGAGCTGAAAGAAAAAGAATTGGATCAGCAGAAACTGTGGCTTCAGCAAAGTATCAAGAATGTCATGGATGATTCTACAAACCACCAATATCCTTTTAAATTAATTGTGTGCATTTTGGAACTAGAATTAAATCAGCAGTTAAAGTGTAGGTGATAATAAAGCATAACGTAACTCATTTAGCAAGGTAAGGCAAGTATTTTTTCAGGCTTTGCTTCAACAAAAGAAGATACAAATCTTATTTACATGATTTTTTTAACTTCTATGACTGTGATTGGTAACATGAAAATAATTTAGTGTATATATATAGTAACTGTTAAGTCAATAGTATAATCCTAGAGTCTTACTTGAAATTAATAATGTTGCTTTCCAGAATTTGAATTTATATTTTGTTACCAGTGCTTTACATGAGTCTTTTTCATTGCTTCATTCTTTTCAAAAGATTAAGCTATTCACCCAAAGATAAATGGAGTTGAGAAAGTCCTGAAGCTTGTTTGGTTTCAAACTGGAAAAAAAAATCCTGTATATAATATACCAGAAAGTTCCAGCTGCATTGCTTGTAAGCATGTGTTGTAAAAACAGACACCTGAGAATGGGAGCAGGAAAGTGCCCTTCTTATCTATAATACTATTGAAAAGTACTTAAAATTACCGGAGTTTCTGTTCAGAAACTTGTTTCTGTAAAATGATTTTTTTAGCAAAGGAGATTGAAGTTAAATGTTAGGACAAACTTTTGGGAGAGCTAGCAGTGGAGTTGATCCCTCAGGGAGGTGGTGGAATGTCTGTCACTGGAAGTTTTGCCTAAGAGGAAAGACATCTGTCTGGAATGTCTGAACAGTGGATTGATCCTGCCTTGAGGCAGAGGAATGAGATGGCAGATGAATTACAACATTCCCCCTAGCAGTGTTTTTGTGTGATTCTGGGAATCGCTGATACATACTTGAATTCTGTATTTTCAAATTAGCATGGTAAATTGAATTCTTCAAAACAACATTTTACATGTTCTTCTTTTTTAAAAGAATCTTCTCATTCAATCTACTATTCACAACTGTTTTTCTTTTTGTGCTTTCTTTGCTGATACAGCTATTTTCTTTAAAACACAAAACTTATTATTTGCAACGAGCCATTCTGAAAGTCAAAAATAATGTCTTGATTACACCTCTAACAATAATAACATTATAATTTAGACTCAGTTTGGACAAACTTCTGAAGGGCAGCAAATACCAGTTTTATATTGTATTAAGAAAAACGTTCCTTGACATAAATTACATTTTCTTATGTCACCCATGAAGATATCTGCAATTGCTTCAATGGTAAGTTGTTGCTAGACTGTATTTCTAAACTGAGGAATTTATTGAAAAGTAACTTGCTATCTAACCTTTTTTTCCTGCAAATATTTTGAATTGAGAAGTATTCAGCAGTGATCAATACTAAGTAGAGGTCCCATAATATTCATGGGTACCAAATTCTGGCATTTTCTAGTTTTAGTCACAGATTGTATAGAATGGAAGCTCAGCTGGAGTCCTGGTTTTGGATGTCTTTTTTGGTATTCATACTTTTCAGCAGCTTGCCAGGGGCCAGTAATGGAACCAGAGACAGGACATGTTGGTCCAACCCTCTAAAAAAACAACAGAAAGATCCAAATTTCATATAATTTTCTGGTGGCAACTGTGGCCAGACAGAGCTTGTGGTGCAGTATAAATGGAGCCAGCTGAAGGTCAATGATGGGGCATTGCTACTAAATCTAAAGGATTCCTGTACAGGTGGTTTGAAGAAATTGCCAGGAAATCCTGGCAGAGGTTACTTCCCTTGACATCATCTCTTGGTCCTGGGGGACCCAAGTAAAGATTGTTGTTCAGCCTCCAGCTAGGCTCAAAACCATCTTTTCTTTGCCACAAGGAAGATTTTTATTTTTTTTTTTAATAAAAACACAAGATTAGAAAACTACTGCAGAATTTAACAAAAATGAGCTGTTAATGAACAGAGTTAGTCATTACAAGACATGGAGGCACCTGGTGTGGTGCTCACACAGTACTTCACCTAAGTGTTTTTTAGGAGGCAGAGAAAGAATAGTGTTATCCCAGATTAGTTATGGACAAAGAAGAAATGATGTGCAGGTAGGCAAGTGATCTGCAGTATTGTGCCAGTGCTGTGCATGTAACTGTGGTCCCCTGATATTAACCAACACATTTTAACGCACATAGTAAGCCACAGATGAGTGTGACAGCTGTTACATCCCATTTGTATGTGGTGTGGAAGCCATGAGCTCAGATACTTGGAAGTGCTGGCACTGAAGATGAACATTAATACCTCTTCTTCCTTCTGTTAAATCTCTGTAGTACCATTCATCAAAGTCATAAGGTGAGCTAGACCAGAGAGCTGGTTTAGCTGAAGTCATAAGAAGAGTGGCTGGGGAGCTGGGGTTGTTTAGCCTGGAGGAAAGGAGGTTCAAGGGAGACCTTATCACTGTCTACAAGTACCTGAAAGGAGGCTGTAGCAGGTGGTGTAGCTGTACCTCTTCTGCCGGACAACCAGTGACAGGACAAGAGGACATGGCCTCAAGCTGCACTGGGTTCAGGTTGGACATCAGGAAAAATTTCTTCAGGAAAGGGTGGTTAAGCATAGGATCGGGCTACCCAGGAAGGTGGTAGAGTCAATATCTATGGAGGTATTCAAGAAACAGCTAGACACGACACTTAGTGCTATGGTCTAGTTGACAAGGTGGTGATCAGTCAGAGGTTGGACTCTATGATCTTTGAGGCCTTTTCCAGCTTAAATGATTCTTTGAGTCTGTGAATAAAAGAATTAGTTAAGCATTTCCACCTTATGTTATATATACAACTAGAAGACAAATGGGTAAAGAACATGGTGGATCTTGTACTGTTGTGAGAAAAGGTTTTTGCAACTATGATCTAAGTGTTGGAATTCTGTGGTTTATACTATGCAATATACTTGGATCTTAGAGGGACTGTACCTACCACAAGTTTATATATGCTAAATTATGCAGTACTTTAAGTGCCCTTAGACAATTTCCAGAATCTCATTTGAGTGGATACAAGACTTAAGAAAAATACTCTTAATGCTTTCTTAAAAATTTCTGTTTAACCAGGAGATACACTTCTAGCAATTCAAGCACCTTGTGGTACACAGTTAGAAGTACCTAGACCTGAAATGGTATGTACTGCTTTCTTGTTTACCTAAGTGTTCTAGAGCAATAGTGGCAAAGAAGAGCTGTTATAGAGCAGAATTATCTCTATCCATGTGCAAGAGGAGGAGAGAAAGGATTAGGATTTTTTCAGTTGAGAAGAGCGAGGCTGGACAGAAATAAGTGGGGTTTATGCACTTAGATAGAATAATGGTAACCCTGCCTTCTTTTAAAACCAAAATACCCAAGTAGGTTTCTTCTCACTTGCTTTTGCAGCTTTCAAAATAATGCATAGTTGTCATGAATTCTCTTGAGAACTCAGTGACTTTTGTGTGTCAAGTTTCTCTGTTATATTGTTAAAATGGATCTCTTATGAAAAAGCCTTCTAGATTTAGTTTTGATGTAATTTAGATTTAGTCTCACAGTAGTAGACTGGATAGAGAAACAGACTGCAATCTCATTTTAGCCAAAAGGATTAAATTGGCAAGATTAAAGTAGGAGGCCAAATTATTTACTTCTGTCCATCTTTAACTTTTGTTGTTGTTGTTGCAGTGCTTGGTTTTAAATAGTGTTTACATAGTTGGGAGAGAGTGTTGTATGAAGCGTGATAGCCATGTGCTTATAGAAGGTGGAAATTCACCTGAGAAGCTATTTCACAAGCTATTTTTAGTGTGGCTAAGCACAGTCTAATATTGGTAAAAGCATCCAAGGCTAGAGCCGTGAAGCTGATCAATGGTACTGTCTTTGTCCATCTGCTGAAATCAGTTCAGGCAATGGTAAGGTTCTCTGCAGGAGCTAAGTTAGCAGCTGTGATGTTGAATTTTGTTTTTATTTTCTTTTTGTTGAGGACTAAAACAGCTGATCTTAGTCTTCATCAACTTGTACAGTTCCAAATTCTCAAGGAACAGTAACTTTCATAATACATCATCTTTACAGGGCCAGAACAGACAGAAGAAATACCAGATCAATCTTAAAAGTAGTTCAGGACCTATCAATGTGCTGCTTATAAATAAAGAATCGAGCTCCTCCAAGCCCATGGTGTTTCCAGTTCCTCCACCCGATGACCTTGCACAGCCCTCGTCTCAGCCTGCAACTCCAGCGACTCCAATTAAACCGGCTGCAGCTCCTCCAAATCCCCCACATCATGACCCCAACCAAGGACAGCAGTTACCGAAAACAGCAGTTGCGGACACACCATCAGGTGGATCCAGGGGTTTTCCTACCTCTGATGGGTGAGGGAGGAAGGCAGCTGGAGGGAAAAAAGAAACTGTTAAGAAAGGTGGCAGACAAAGGAAAGATCAAGAATTTGCACAGGGTAGCAGCTGTCCATTAAAAAACTGCTCCAGGGGCTTAGTAACAGTTCTCAGGTTACAGACACCTCTTCCTCTTGTCTGGTGAAACAGATGCCTCCCTCACATTTTACCGTCTTACACTGAACAGGTTTTGGATGTAATCCTGTTAATTATTCTGAGGTGCTTCTCCAGAATGCATTATGGAGCAAAATTGCAAACCTCTTGACAGAGGATATGATTTGAACATGTACCTTTAAATGAGACTGATAATACAGGCACCAGTACCAGCTATTGTACCACAAGGTTGTTTACCTTCTTCCACATAGTCACAGTAAGAGGCTGCCTGAATATCAGGTATTTTTTTCACAGTAATAGTAAATTAATAGGTAATAGGAAAATAATTAAGAAAATGCTGTATTACAACTGCATTCCTGAGGGGTCCTGATTACCTTCATTTATTAACCTTTAATTAATTGACAGTTAATTAAATTGTGACTGTGGAAGGGGAAGACTCCTCTCACCTGATGCCAGACATTGGCCATGTTCTCCTCAAAAGGGGGCAGGTGCTGTGTGTTCTGTTTCACTGTAACAGACTTGTAACTTGCCTTCCTATCTGTATAGATGGCAGTGCCCAGCAGGACAGCACAGCCCCCACAGCCCCTTACTCCAGCCTTCCGGAGCCAGAGCTCTACCCCAGCCTGTCTGGAGACAGTGCCCAAGCCTCAGCCAGCTCCAGTGACTACCAGAGCTTGCTGCCTCTGGATGTCAACTGTATTCTCAAGCCAAACTCATTTGACATTGCAAAGATGGAGGAGCCTGCAGGTAGGGTTCCTGTTTAAATATTTCACTGGTTCCCTGACCCCTTCTCTTTGTGACCAAATGACCAATGAATTACACAGAGGAAAAAATAAGTCTCTCTCTATCTTCCAATGAAGCCATTGAGCCAGTTCTGGGGAGCATACAACTTTTGAGCAAATTAGTTTCTTTACCACCAAATAAGCTTCATGTTGTATATGGCTCTTGGATTTTAAGAGATAAGTGGGAAAAATGTACAAGGGGAGGGAAACTGAGAGATATAAAGATACTTTACACATACATGGCATACTATCTCTGCAGCTCCTACACTGCACAAGCCATAGTGTACTTGGCTTCAGTGTTTTAATGCAAAGAATGTGTTGACTGCTATAAACACATATTAAAAAACCCTGCATACATAAAGCATGTGCTCCCGTCTTTCACAGGAAGTATCAGTGGAGATATTATTGATGAACTCATGTCTTCTGATGGTGAGTATGTAGCATCCTTTCTAATAATCACAAGTAGCAGCATGGTTTTTGTGTATACAGCATTTAGAATGCATCTGCTAAATCTGATGCCAAGAGTCAGTATGAAACTACTTTCCCGTGTTGACTCCTCTGTCACTCCTGTCTTTGCTCCCCTTTCTATTCCCTGCAAGAGTTTTATTTAACAATCAAAATATGAAAACTTTAATCCAACAAGCACTTACATGCATGAATAACCCACCAGTACTTAATTTAGGGACAAAGAAAGAACAAGCTGATGCCTAGTCTGCTGCCTTAAAAAAAATCTGGTTTAATTCTCTTCCGCCTAAAGCTTTGTGCAGGTGCTTGGAGTACGTATTTCAGAACATAGTTCTGGATGCAGACTGATACATGTCCAGCTGTGGTACACTGACAGAACAAATGTCACCCATTTCACTTCTTGCACTTCTTTGCCATATGAGCGTAGCACTGAAACACAGCTACTATAGTATTCATGTGCTCGCTACCTCTCTGCCACTCTCTCTGAGGTGCCAGGCAAGGAGGTGAACTCAACTTGCTTTGTTCCTTTTGCCCTCTGTTCTGTAAGGCCTGTAATATCTGCCCCTCAAGCAGACACCTCAGGGCTCATCCAGAAAGAGATGTGGTTGTAAGATCCAAGGGGCAAGATGAGATTCTGTGAACATGCCAGTATGTGGTTAACATGGAAACAGCCTCCACTTCTGGAATAGGGGTGGTATGCCCAGCTCGTGTACACTGTGTTAAGAGCTCCTACAGTGCAGAGTGAGGGTTGAGGCTTTTCTACTTGCATTTCTCCCACAAAGACAGTTTTGAGTCCATCCTTGAAATGCAGTGCACAGATAAACTGCTAGCTTCCATTTCCCTTCTGTAAAAATAGAGATAATGCTAAATTCCTTACTTATTTCAAGGCTGATACATGCAATATTGTACCAAGACAAAGGAATATAAACTATGGCCTTCTGGTTAAAGTTTTCAAAAGCTCCTCAGGAACTCCATTGCTGCAGAAGAAATTAAACCTATATTCCACAGCTATGACTCCTCTTCAGCAGACTTAAAATACCAAGGAAAAAATTATAGATAAATCACTTACTGCCTTAGTTTGAATGCAGTACAGGTTTTCACCATGTTTCCCAGTGAGCTTGTCAGATTATCAAGACTATTTTAATTATTAAGACTAACCCTGATGACAAACATACTGAATTATGATAGGGCTGATTTTTCCAAAAGTGTTTTAATTGAAACTAAACTATTCCTGCTTTACAGTTTTTCCTCTCTTACGACTCTCTCCTACTCCCGGAGATGACTACAACTTTAACCTGGATGATAATGAAGGAGTCTGTGATCTCTTTGATGTGCAGATACTAAATTATTAGATATTGTGTCAAGCAGACTACTTATCTACCTCTAACTGTAACATTCTAGACTTCTTCATAACCTAAGTATTTGAATAATGAATGTATAACTTCTTAGTTCACTGACTCTGGGAGTATATTTCCTTTTGCTTCCTTTACTTCACAAAACAAATTTAAGAACAAGAAAAAAAGGGCTCTTATGAAAAATTCTGGCACTTTTTCACTTGAGTGTTTTCCTGTCTAAGCCAATTGTTTGGAGCTTTCTTCAGTAAGAAAAGCGAAAATACTTTATAGCCTTTTGATAATTTTTTAAAAAATGATTAGGCTTCTTGCTCACAGTTAACAGCATTTTCTTTGAAACTTTACTGCCAAGAAGCTTTCAATATTATTTTTTAACTTTTCAAACAATTTTGAAGCTTTCACTGCCAAGTTGAAAAGTGAAGGGTACCAGTTTGAGTTATGTAAGTTGTTTCAGTGAACCAATTTTGTGAAGTGCCTTCTGTTTTAGCACTTTAAGTTTCTCACACTGACTTCTGACATTCCACTTTCCTAGATGATAGGAAAGGTCTGTTTGTAGTTTGTATTAAAGTGTGCCAATACTTGTATATTAACAAGATTTTTTTAATAAAATTGTGCAAACAAAGACAACAGTATTTATGGTCTTCCATTTCTTGCAACCCCTTCGTTGTCCATTTTGCATTACAACTGAGATAATAGGTTTGTGGCAGCATCCACATTTGCTGGTTCCTCTTCCAGATTTGTGGAAACCTGGAAAAAAAAAAGAGTTTCAGTTTAAAGCAGAAAATAATTTCTTTTTATTCTGCTCGAAAAAATAACAAAATACCCAAACTAATAAATACCCATTGCCCAGAAAATTTATCTTTTATATATTTAATTTAGGCTAATTTTGCAGTCATACTTCAATAATTTGGGGGGATTGCAGGATACACTGAAGTTGAGACATGATCTGAAAATGCTTTGTGCTTTGGGAGTGTCACACCAGTAATGTAACACACACAGCCCAACTGAGACAAGCTCAGCTTTCAGTTCACAACTGCTCTGAACAACACTTTTGCAACTTTGGAGAAAATACTATTCCAGCCTGAGTGATTAAATTCAGCAGTCATGTAGAGCCCTACTAGCACAGGAGCAGTAGTATAGTCTGAATTCCTAGGGAATAAATGACAAGCCAGCAGTGATGGGACCACTGGCTCCAACTGCCTTGAAATCCTGGTTTGGCTTCATCCTGTGCTGGCACCACTGTCACTTGTTTCGCTTTTCCCTCAGCCTCTCCTTAAGGCATTTGACACTTGTTTAGTTGGTCCCAGCTGTACAGAAACTTGATCATCAGGCACACTGACAACTCATGTCCACCTCTCCAAATTCCATCTTTCCCGAATAGCCAGGATGGATTCATCTGCATCTCATCCTGAAGCACTGCTCTCTCTCCCTGAAACTGTGCCTGGAGCATCAGTTAGCAGAAAGAGTTTGTATGGAGGAACTTGTCAGAAATTAAACTTTATGAATTAATTCTTGTGCAAGACTCCAAGTAGGCCTGTATAAAAAAATAGAAAAAGGCAAGAGAAACACTGTTTTGAATCCTAAATGCTTCAGGCAAAACGTCTACTACAGAAATTGATGTTTCAGGTGTAGGTCCTGATGAAGTGATATGAAGGCTTAGGAATTGGGAACAAAGAGAGGCAGAACTGTTTGTTTCAAAGCACTGTCAGGTGCTTCAGGTAGGAAACAGCCAGGTTCATCCTCTCTGTGTCTATTCATGTGGACATGAGTTTCAAATCAAGACGATGAAGCTGGGACTAACTTAAAAAAACAATTAGAAATCAGCTAGAACGTAATTTTAAAATATGCTTTTGAAGTGTGCTTCAGCATGGCTGCCCACCGTCTTCTGTCTCCACTGTAGTAGTTATGTAGAATTTGAACATGGTAACCAGGTTTCAGCATTACCACACAAACGAAATTCATAAAACTGAGACTCTAAAGCAATTGCAGGAATTCACAGAGTATTCTGAGGTGCAAGGGACCCACAACGATCATCAACTGTTAAGGAAATGGCCCTTAGGGGGTTGAACTCGGCACCTTGATGTTACCAGCACCACATTCTGACCAACTGACTGCATGCAGTCCTGGAGACACGTTATAATGCTTTAAACATACACATTATTTTAATTCTCCTCAGATTTTTACAAAGGGAAATTACCTGCTGAGTCTTCTGAGGTTCTACTGTGGTACCTTTTGATAGCTGATGGATTTCTTTCTGAACTTCAGCAAATGCTTTATTTATTGTGCTAACTTTTTCAGCATTTTTAATGTTTATCTGGGAGAGAAAAAAACACACACATTGGTATACTTAACAAAAATTCCACTGATGTGAGATTTCCCCATTTTTTGCAATTGTTATGGATCCATTGTTACATGTTACAATATGTTTTGTCTGTTACTTCATTAGGCTTTCTGTGTATTGTGTACTATGTGCTGTGTACTAATAAAATCAAAATTAAAGAGTTAAACTTGCTCTATTGGAATGGGAGCCCATAGTGATCCAGAAAGAACACAGAAAACAAAAGTCAGGCTTCCCAGGCCCTGCTACACCACCTTCAGCTCTCAGCTGGAGTTAAGTCCCAGGAAGGGTTCCTTCCTTCATCTCTGTGGTGGACTGACCCTGGCTGGATACCAGGTGCCCACCAAAGCTGCTCCACCACTGCCTTCCTCAGCTGGACAAGAAATGTAATGAAAGGTTCATGGGTACAGATAAAGGCAAGGAGAGATCACTCACCAGTTGCCATCATGGGCAGAACAGACTCAACTTGGGGAAAATTAATTTCATTTGTTGTCAAATGCTGCAGAGCAATCTCAGCTCTGACACCTGGAATATTTCCTCCTCCCTCCTTCTACATGGACCTTGCTGTCTGCAGGGCTGTTTCTTTCAAAAATTCTCACTCCTCTGTTCTGACTGCTGCTGGTGCGTTTCTTAACTACATCATCCCAGAGGCACTGCGAGTGCCTGATGGGCTCTGCCTTTGCCAGCAGCATATCCATTCTGAAGTCAGCTGGCACTGGTGCTTTCAGACATGAGGGAAGCTTCTAGCAGCTTTTTAGAGAAGCTATGTAGCCCCTCAAACCAAATACAATTTGTAAATGATTTTACTATTTTGAATTTCTTCCAGAAGCTTACCTTTCATCATCACACTTTGCATCCTAATTGCTCCATATTACAGGTCTGGCCAACAGCATCTACCAGGTTTTGCCACAGTGTTTAAAAAATTCTGCAACTGTAGCAGAGTAGAATGTGTATCTCTGGGCACCTCAGCCTCTCTTTTAGCCTAAGTCTGCCTTTGTAAGTTACTTCATCAAAGATTTTGGTTTCAAAGAGGAAGCACTAGAATATGGACATGTGTTGAACTCTGGGGACAGCTGTCTGTGGTACAGGAGCAGGATTGATGCTAGAGGGCATAAACTCTCACCACTGCAGCAAAGTAAGGTTCAGTTGATCTCAGCCCTAGCACCTGCTGCTTCCAAAGTCTGGAACGGGAGCATAGCCAGGTAATTACATTGCAAACATTCCAGAAGCACACACGTAAGTCTTCAAGCACCCCCAAATTTCAGGATACCTACTGCTATTTCAAAGGCTACTCCTGTAATTCACCTCTTAGCAATTTAAACAGGCAGAAGCAAACTGTGAATGGTTACACGTATTCACTTCCATAATTTCAGAGCATGTATACAGTAACAGTAATTCTGAAAGCAGTGGCAATGAGGCTGATAAAACAGGTCTACTCAGATGAACGCTTCAAATGGGACAGTGACTGGAGAAATACAGTCCCAGCTTCCAACTCTGATCAGAGTGGATGAACTGTTGGAACATGATGCACTAATGTGTTCAATCAGGGCTTGTCACCATCTTCCAGCTTCACAGGGGTTTTAGAAGGTTATGTTTTAATACGTGATATCCTCAGGTACTCAGGTAGGACTTCTCCACAGAAAGAGGCTCTATAGCTACCACAGGTATCTACATCAAAAGTTGTCTGAACAATTACAAAGGGCTTTTAGCTATTAATGATTTAATGTATTTTAGCTTTTTTTTTTTTCTGAGCATCTTCCTATACTGCTTAATGGTAAGTAAATCACATTAAGCCCAAAGGCTTAATGCTTTAAAGAATACAGCTTCAAACACAGAGAATAAAATTTTACTCCTAATAAGCTACTGACTTTTCATGAATATGATTTTAAACCTGTTTCTCCCTTTATTACAAAGAACTGTCTAGACTACAAGAACATGCGACGCCAGCAACATGAAATATTTTTTTCTAAAGTTTGTTACATTCCTGTCTGTCCATCAGATTAATTTCTCAAATGGCTCTGGCTTGCAGGAGAAAATCTGAAATAGCCTTTTTTTAAGAGCCATTTACTTATGTCTGTCCAGCAGACTGCAACTCCGTCAAGTGGAAAAAATAAGCCACAATCTGCCTCTATTTTTTTTAGGAACAGATGCTTTTGTATAGGGACAGCTGAACTCTTGCAGAACACACAGCTCAGGCTGGAGGCAGGGTTTGAGAAGGTACCATATTCTATATACCATACTTGCTGCTCACAACTGGAAATCTCTTGCTTAGATCACCTCCATGCCTCTTCCCCTGCACTGCTCCCTGCTCCATGACCCACTCTGCCCCTCCTCTGAGCTGTGCTCCTCTAAAGACACAAAAATACCAACATTATTTCTGCGTCTTTGTTTTTCCATTGCTTTAGTATGTTAAATTGCTCACAGAAGCATCTATAGAGCATCACAGCCCATGTAAGGTGCAAAAAAGGGGCAGAGAGGAATTAAGAGCAAAACATCCAGCAGTGCACATTCCTAGGGTCTGTTCACTGTATCACACTGACAGTTTTACTTGACAGCTGAGGCAAATAAACAGCTACTGAATCAGAAAAGGCTCCATCCTTTCTGGTTCTTCCCCACCAAAATGCTTCTGTTTGCATTCATTCATTCATAATTAAGTTTGTTCAACTCGCCAACCCAGTACATAAAAATGCAAAATGTATTTTTAATGGCTTTTGCCGCTGATTTAGCAAGTTGAGTCACCAAGTGGGCTGAGTTCCTGAGCCAGCATCAAGGAGACCTGTGGGAATATAGCCCAGAGTCTGGCAAAGGGATCCCTTCCTGGGACGAGGAACGTGATGGAAAGGAGCAGGACTTCCCCTTGTTAGTCGTGGTAACTACGCCCGGTTTGGACCAAGGCGTTTTGTTAATCTGTACCCTGAATTACACCCTCAGCGACGCTGTGAATGCAGTCCAGTGAACGCGAACTCGCTGAACTGCTGCTGACGCGCCCCTTAGCATCGCGTTCCCGAGGACAAGGCGAGATATCACCAGATACTTCCCGGCACCCCTCAAGCACAGCCGGATGCTTTCTGTGGCATATGCCTGCAGATTAGCCAAATTCGTTTCTTGTGCTTCTCTTTCTGCAGATGATACATTCACATACAAACTTAATTTCCGGGTGAAAATCGTGCGCTTTGCCGTTTTGTGCCCGGACGCACACTGCCCCTAAAACAGCTCGATTTAATCAGTCCCGAGGCTTGCTCCGCCGCGCAGCGAGGTCGAAGGGGAGAAAACCCCGCTGGGCCGAGGCCTCCCGCGGGCGCCGCAGCAGGGCCGGGGTGCTGCCCGTGGTGGGGCGCTGCCGCAGCCCGGCCAGCGCCTCCTCCCGCCGCGGCACTCACCTGCTTCAGCCCGGAGGTGACGGGCCGCGCCTTGCCCTTGGCCTTGGCCCTGAGGACGCCGCTGCGGGCGATGCGAAACACGCTGCCGCCCTTGCCGGCCGCGCCGCGGCTCTTGCCCATGGCGGCGGCTGCGTGACGTCACACGGGGCTGTGACGCGAGAGCCGCCAATGGCCCGCAGCGCTGTCACCTGCGCCGCCAGGGGGCGCGCGCCGCCACGGCTGAGCGCTATGGAGCCGCGCCGGGGAACGTTCCTGTCCCTGTCCCTGTCCCTGTCCCTGTCCCTGTCCCGGCCTCAACCTCGGCCCTGCTTGCCTCTCCCGGCTTTTGCAGCACGGGAAGGCTGGGGGCTCCTTGGCGCGTGCCCGCAGCCAAAGTCCGGGTCCGAAGCCCCGCGCTGCCGCGAGCACGCGCCCACGGGCAGCTCCCGGCACACGCCGTGCTTGGGTAAATTCCCAGTGGGCTGTGGGACACCCTCCTGCCTCCCGACCCCGCTTGGGAAAATGTGAAATCTGCCTGCGTCCTATTGCAAAGGGAATTAGGTTCACACCCCTGGGAGAAAAACATGAGGGGACGCAGAGGTGCGCATACGGCTTAACTTTCAGGAGGGGCGGGGGTGACCCCAGGAATGGACACTGCCCTCTTTCCCTGCCGCACAACTCGTGCTCTGGCGGGACGGGGGCTGGTGAAGCCACCTTCCCTCTGTTGGAGCGGGCCCTTGAGAGATGGCACTGCCTCCCCCGGGCCACCCCGACGGTGCTGGGGGGAGGCTGTGGAGAGCCTGGGCTGACGAAGGGCTTGGGGCGACAACAGGCACGGACGGGCCGGGCGGCCGGAGCGCTGCAGGTCTCCTTATCAGCGCCCGAGGATCGGGGCGTCGCCGCCCGCCGCCTTCAAATCGGGCGCAGCCGCCTCTCCCGCCCCAGCCCGTCCCATCCCGTGCTGTCCCGTCCCGTGGCGGCAGGAGAGCAGAGCCATGCTGCACTGGGGATACGACGAGCACAACGGTAGGGAACGGCGGCCAGTGGGCTCCCGCGGGCAACGCTGCCCTTCCCGGGCTCGGCAGCTCCCGCGCCCTTGGGAGGGCTGGATGAGCTGAAACGCTTTTGCAGAGTGAGAGCGAGCGGGTTTTTGTCTCGATATTCTGCAAGGCAGGCGGCTGAGAGGTGTCCGTGGGTGCAGGCGTCGCCTGCAGGGTCGCGCCGGGCTCCGGGTCGGGTCTGAGCGTTCCCGGTTGGGATTTCGTTCGCTCCTTTAGCTGAACAGTTGTGAGCGCTGATCGAGTTGACAGCTGCACTGATCGGAACTGCTGTACCAGCAGTGCTTTTCTGATTCCTGCTGTGTTCTGCTTCTGCTACACGGTGGGAATTCCTAGTTACTTGACTTGGCTATCTAAATGTATAACTATGCATCTGAGAGGAGATGCCTTTGGATTTCAGTTGTTCCGTGGTTTCCTTCATCTTGTCAGTCTTTGAAGTCCCAAGATGGACTCATCAGCAAGCTTAAAGACTTTGCTCTGTTTTGCATCTTCAGTCATGCAAACGCTGCTCCGGTGTGCAGACAGTCTCACAAGTCATGCAAGTAGGAATGAAAGTGTTTTTTTGTAAATTGTAGGCTCAACTGTGATAAAATGCATGGAATATCTTACATTGTCTGTACACAGAGAAATGAAACGCTGTGACAGTAAAGGAAGACAGCTATATATTTGCATATAAGCAAATAAGCATTCTTTAATGCCTATAAGAACATGCTTTGTGTATATTATTACTTAGACTTTGGAATACTGTTTGTGCAAGTACTACCTTTCCTTCCTGGCCCTCTTGTTCCATCTTTTCTGGATGTATGTACTTTTCCTGAAAAACAGGGTGGTGGTGGATCACAGAGATGTTGCAATGATTGGGTGTGTTATCTGCTGTTGTGCAGTCTACCCTACTCCTCCCCTGAAGACGTAAATGGGTCTTGTTTTTCTAATTTTTTTCTCCATACATTTCTATGCTTTGAGCTTCACCTGCACTGTCCAGATAAGAAGCCCACTTTCCCTCCCTTATCCTATCTCTTCTTGTTTGCTATTCTCAACTTCTAGAGACGGGAGGCCACCAGAATTTCTACTGGGGTGGCCCTGGACCTTGCTTGAGGCCCCATCTCTCCTATAAAACTCTTAATTATTGCCTGCCTGGTAACATATCTGAGATAGAGCTTGCCTTTCACTCCTTTCTTGGAGCCCCACAGCAGCTATGGGGTGGATAGTTCCTCATCAGTCCATCGCCTTCACCACACCTTTCACAGGAGATTTGAGGAGGGAGGCATGGAAGTCAAACACTTCAGTGCTCTTTTTTAGCATCAGTTTTATTTCTCAGCTTTTTCTCTTTTACTGCATTTATTGTACTGATTTTGTTTCTTTTTTTTTGTTTGATTGTGTAGTGGGTGAAGGGAATTGCTCTGATTCTTGAAAAATTTTGTTTGCCTTCATGGGCCTGAAAACAGTTTCTCTGAAACTAAGATTACCTTTTACAATTGAGACAGAAATAAAGTGAAATTAATTAAATCTGATGCAGTTATATTGTATGGTTGACTGCCTGAAGAGTTGAAAAGGCATTTGTGTTCACTATGAGTTCTGCATTTGTTACTTGCAACAGACACATCATCATGTGCTTAAAGTAAACTAGCAAATATTAAAGCATACATGTCTGCATTTAGGGAATATCCATGTTTAAGGACATGGGCTCATTGTTAGGTAGAGAATTTAAAGTTTTGGAGATTGACCCTGACTGGGCACCAGGTGCCCACCAAAGCCACTGTATCACTCCCCTCCTCAGCTGGACAGGGGAGAGAAAATAGACTGAAAAGCTTAGGGGTTAAGATAAGGACAGGGAGAGAGATCACTCGCGAGTTACTTTCACAAGCAAAACCGACTCAGGGAAGTTAGTTTTATTTGTTGCTTATCAAATCAGACTAAGGTAACAATAAAATAAAATAAAATCTTTAAAACACCTTCCCTCCAACTATCCCCTTATCCCAGGCCCAATTTTACTCCTGCTTTTCTCTATTTCCTCTCCTGCAGCATCTGCGGTCCGTTCATCATGTGTTATCTCTGTCTCTCCCTTCTCTTCAGTGGGAGGATTTCTCACACTCTGCCTTTGCTCCAGCATGGGATCCCTCCCATGGAGACAGCCCTCCATGAATTTCTCCAGTGTGAGTGCTCCCACAGGCTGCAGTTTTTCACAGACTGCTGCAGCATGGATTCCCCAAGGGTCCCAAGTCCTGACAGCAAACCTGCTCTAGCTTGGGCTTTCCTTGGGGTCCTGCCAGCAGCCTGTTCCAGTGTAGGCTGTCCATGAGGTCACAGCTTCCTTCAAGACACATCCACCTCCAGTTGTGATCCTCCATGGGCTGCAGATCGATCTCTGCTTCACTGTGAACCTCCATGCAGGGCACACCTGCCTCACCATGGTCTTTGCTATGGTGCAGGGAATCTCTCCTCTGGCTCCTGGAGCATGTCCTCCCCTTCCTTTTGGTGTCTGCAGAGCTGTTTCTCTCACATATTCTCACTCCTCACTTTTGGCTGCTGTTGCACAGGAACTTTTTCCCTGTCTTAAATCTGTTATCCCAGAGGTGTTAGCACTGTCCCTGGTGGTCCCAGCCTTGTCCAGCAGTGGGTCCATCCTGGAGCCAGCTGGCATTGGCCCTATTGGACATGGGGAAAGCTTCAGCAGCTTCTCACAGAAGCCACACCTGCAGCCTCCCTGCTACCAGTCTCTTGCCACACAAACCTAGTGCAGAAGTTCTCAGTTACTTTGATGCACATATTTCTGAAATGCATGAAAGAATTATTTTATTTCTGTGAAAACCCTGGCCTTTGCTTTCTTGCCGCTTTTCTTATGTCACAGTTTTGATGTTGCTTATCTGTAGAGGCATAATACTGAAATCTTGAAAACTGGCTTCAGTGTGGCATCATGCATGCTTTTCACTGCTGCTTAAGGTTCCTGTCAGGACAGGAATGTACTCACTCCTTGAGTCCTTTTTCATTTAAAAGAGAATTGATTTAGTTAAAAGGCAAATCACAGAATTAGTAAGGTTGGAAGGGACCTCAGTGGGAAATCAATTGCCTTCAGTTTACTATTTGTTTAATTAAATATGTGGTAATTATTTACATGTATTGTCTTTTACTGCAAAAATTTCTCTTGATCTAGTTACTACTGTAATGCTGAGGCATTTTATAAATAAAAGGGATATTAATTCATAGAATCATTTACATTGAAAAGGATCTTTAAGATACTTCAGTTGGACCATAACTCCTTATACATTTTTTTCTTTCTGAGAATAACTACATCATTTCAATATCTGCTTTAAAAAAGGTGCTTAATTTTATCCATCATGAATTTTTAATTTATTTTGTTTGAGCTCATCTTACTGTAACTAATATGCAATCACATTACTTGCAAATCTATGTTTATAAATTTAAGCACTGTGTGTTTGATGAACTAGGCAACAGACTATCTTAAGAAATAAATGAGAATGTGATCCTGTCAAGGTTGGACCATATTAAAATAGTGAATTTTCTGTATATAATAACAAACTGGAAAAAAACCCAAAAACAACCCAAATCCTTTTTCACCTGTACATGCTCCATTTATGCATGCATAGAGGCTCACTGGAACCCAACTGTATCCTGTAGTGTCTTGTTTGTCTCAGGTTAACCTGTTGATGAAATTTGTGATCTTTAGCTTCAGCTGGATCAAGATGCAACACTGTGAGGTGCTATAGTGAGTTCTGTTTCCTGCTAAATTCCTAACTGCCTTCATTGTGAGATTTGTTTCATGAACTGGCTGTGTGCAATGCTGGTGAGTGGTATGTGCAGCAACAGTCTGACCTAAAAGTGTCAGGCAATTCATTGCCTGTGATAATGCTGTGTGCAAAATAAAGGCATGAAATCTTCAGAGCAGATAGTTCATTTTTTTTGTCATAAATCTCAGTCACAATAGCTTTGATTGTTAAGAGCTACTAGAAAATTGCCTCTAGCAAGAGAACATTTTCCCAACAGCAGGAGAGGATTTCATAAGTTCAAAAACAGGTATATTAATCACTTTCATTCAGTAAAGGAAAAAATGTAGGTAGGTGAATTAATGAGTTATACTCCCTGGATATGTCTTAAAGTGCATATTTAGAAAACCGAAGTGTACATTATTTTAATATGGAAGCATCTAATTCAGATCTGAATTCAGAAGAAATTTTCACCCTGGAAATCCCACTGACTTAAATCTGATCGTATGACATGCATTTGAGCATCTCTTTCAACAATGACTTTGTTTTACAACAGTCATATACAGGTTTGCACTGGGCTAGAGTCTGTAGAAATTGAGTCACAGTTTTTCTGGAGTGGCAAAAACATGATAATTGTACTAGATTTCTGGTAGATTACCTAGTAAGGTATACTTCTTGATATAGCCTATTGGTACAAAATGAGCAGAAGTTTCTTGATATTTTGTTGTGTATTTTGAAAGGTCGGATGTCTGGTAGTTTGTTTACTAGTATGTGTTTAGTCACCATAGCAAAACAGTCTTTTGGTCATCTGAGCCAAGAACAAATGCCAAACCAGTAATAATGTCTTTTTAGAACTGAATATTACTGTTAAACAATTAGACAGTGACAGAATCACAGCCTTGGGTCCTCTTTTTGGCAACTTTGTATTATTTCTGAATGCAAGTCATTCATATTATATAATTCAAATAACTATAGTTATTTCTGAGTCAGAGCAATAGAAGACCAAGTAGTTAAGTGCATAAATGTATTTTTGCCTTTTATCAGTTAAGGTGTATTAGAAATATTAAAATTAAGCAATAACTAATTATTAAAATAAAAAATAAGCTTATTCTAAGCATTCCAAATCATGGTAGTGAGGTATAAATTATGGAATGATGCTCCTTACAAACAAAATTTTGTGTTGCATCCCTAAGTACAGGGTAGTAGGACCTAAACACAATTAAAATTATATTCTAAACTGTATGTAATTAGAATATTGAATGGCTTTGTGACTGTTCATGAACTGAGAGGAATTAAGTTTAAACAGTTTTATGCTTCAAACCAGTAGGATTTTTATCTTCTGCCTTAGAATCCATTTCTTTATTGAGTTTAGTTAATGGAGCAATTAATTTTTAACAAATCAAGACTGAAGGCTTTTGTCTTTGTTCTGAGGCTTAAGTCTTAGGTCATTCTTTACAAGTTTTTCCCAGTTCTGTTTTTCAGTGTGGCTGAGAGGAGAATCATTCTCTGCCCAGGTGCTGTGCAAGCTGTGGCCCCCTGGCGCTGTGGGCGCTTCCTCCCTGATTTACTGCAGGGCTGCATGGGTGCTTTTAGCACCTGTGAGTTTCTGAGCTCTGCTCTCTTCTATTGAAGTCAAGGAAAGAAAAATATCTCTAACAGCTTTTGATGTTAGGCTATTACCCACTGCATCATATGTTTTCATCCTTTTTTGTTGTCATTTTTATATAAGTGCTAAGCCATCCAGAAAGACCCAGACCCAATTTTTACACTGAGGTCAGTTATCTTCAGTATAGGGAGTTAGTTATGAGGATTTCCAGTGATGCAGATTTTATTGGACCAGGTTCTGATGCTCATATTAAGTTTTTCTTATATCCAGTCTCTCAATCGATTTATTATGCTTCTTACTCATTATAAGCCTGGAGGAAAAACAAGTGCTGCACTCTTCTTAATACTGAAAGATCCTTTGCCCTGCAGATTTTCACCTTTTACCCTTGTCTTTTTCCTTTCTTCTTTCCCCTTACTTTCCCCTCCTTTCCGTCCTAAACCTTGTTTTCTGTCTTTATAGAATATATTCCTCAGGCAACTTATTGTTCATATTTTTCTTTACCCTCTTATCCAAATATGATTAAACAATGGCACATATATTCTTATTGTGAATTATATGGAACTCTCTGATGTTTAGTAGGTAACAACAGATAACTCATACATCTTAACAATGAAGCTTTTTTTACTATTTTAGGATGTCATTTGCTATTTTCTCATATCCATATTATTGATTTATTAGCTTTTCAGGTGATGTTTGGCTTAGCCTGTTTGGAGAAAGGAAGGTTGAGATGACTAGTATTGATTAACAGCTTCTTTAGTCCTATAATTTCCACCTAAGTCTGGTGAATGGTGCTGCATATGTGTCTGGAAGATCTACTCTCATCAGTTGAAGGCAATAGAAATCCAAACCTCATGTAGGCATCATCATGAGTGTTCCTGTTCTTTGATTTTTTCAGTGCTACACTAGTGTGTGTGTAGGTGTGCCTGTGTGTATGGACACTTCATGATTAGAGGGTGACAGTCTCTCCTTCTTGTGACAGCTGGTGTGCACAGCTGGTGGGCTGGGAGGAGGTGATCAGAGCTGCAGCAGTGTTTAGATTCCAGGCACTGCCATCAGGTTCCAGGAGCCACTCAGCATTTTCTGACATCATCAATTGCCTTTTTTTGACATCTCCCCATCTCATTCAGAGTGATCAGTGGAAGATGCGTTCTCAGGTCTTTTGCAGCAACTGACTAAGGCATAAAAAAATTTTTAATGCGGGGATTTGCATAGAAAAGAGGTAATCCTTAAAAGACACAATGAGCCATGACATTAGGCAAAAATGGTATGCCAAAAATTTATTGGGACATAGTGCCTGTTGGATACAGGATGCCTGATTTGAATGAGCATTTGTTGTAGGTGTCTTGTGCATAGCTGTGTCTTACCTGAGAATAATTAAGCACATACTGCATGTGGACTTGTTTAAAGGTGCATGCAAGGTACATGAAGGGGTCCTGAGAAATGCTATTGCAATGTGATGCAGCAAAAGTAGCTGGATATTTTGATCTGTGTTTTTCCTAATGCATCCTTTTTGAATTTAAAAGTGCAGATGAGGACAATTCAAGCAGAGTTTTCTTTCATATGAATGAGGATGCTGTCAGAAATTTAGACTTCTCCAATCCATTGTAGGGCCTGCCCACTGGAAGGAGGTTTTTCCTGTTGCTAATGGAGACCGTCAGTCACCCATCGACATCAAAACTGAGGAAACCAAGTATGATCCTTCCCTCCGTCCTCTAAATCCCAGTTATGATCCAGCTTCTGCTAAAATCATCCTTAACAACGGGCACTCCACCAGTGTGGAGTTTGATGACACCGTCAACAAATCAGGTTTGTTCCTTTACTCTTGCGCTGGAACTTCCTCCACCAATTCCTAAATAGAATGCCTGCAGCCTGGGCACGTCTCACTGCTGGGTATGAACTCCTTATAAACAGTAAGGCTTTGCTGTTCTGGGTGAGAGATTCCTTTTTCCCTGTCTTTCAGCATGATACAGTGTGGGAACATATTTGGACACAAATTCAAGGTTGTGTTTCTCAGAAAGTGCTGGGATTCCCTACTCACAGGAGTGGTTTGATCCACCCCCAATAGCTGGAGAGTGCCAGCCCCTTGTCTGAACAGTGTTGTGTACAGTTTTTCAAATGCTGCTGTCTCTCTCTCTCACTGCAGATGAATCCTTTATGTCTCATTACAGGTTCATTCCAACTGATCGCTCAAATCTCTAACCTGAATTTAGCTGCAGGTTTGGTTATATGTTTTTCCCCTTTTTGCAACCTATACTCAGACTTCTTATGTCAAGTAAGAGCCAATACGGAACAACTGAAATAGATCCCAAGTAATCCCTTTTCTTCTCTGAAAAGTATTATTGCCCCAGTTTTTTCCACGGGTATGTAACTTCCCTTTTTGCAAACAATAATTCTTATTTAGAAGTTCTCTGGTTTATCATAGTCTTTGAATTGTTAGTGCCTTCATCTTTGAAACCTTCTCTTGGATTTTGGGCAAGCCAGCATGCCTCCCTTTGAAGCTGTAGGAGTGCAGAATCTTCAAGCAATAAAATCATTTTGTGGCTGTGTGAGGCTTAGCTGAGGATCCAAGACCATATGATGCTTTCACAAGAATCAAAGCCTGAGCGACATTAATTTTTGATGACCCATTAGTCCCGAGGATTTACTAGTGGCAATAGGGAGATACATAGATGGAGATACCATCATGTTTTTGTTTCCTGAACAGTCTTAGTTTTAAACTTTCTGTCAATATTTGATGTTGCATGAAAGCCACCAGCTGACCATCAGTGATCGGTCTGACCTTGTGTCAGATGCCACGGAACTTCCCAGAATTAATTCCTGCTTCGAGCCTAGTAGATGCTGGTGAACTAAAGCACATCTCTTAGAAAAATATACACTCTTGATTTCAAATTTTCCAGCGATGGTGAACCTACCACAACCTTTGGTAAGTTGTTCTAATTGCTAATTACCCTCACTGTTTAAAAGAAAAACAGGTAATGAATGTGAATACACCGAGAACCTCTTCCACTCTCTTAAATCCATCCATGAAGTGACATGAACACTGAACACAGTGTTTCTCTAGGCTTCCCCTGGTACCAAAGCAACAGTGGCGTGATCCTCCTCACACTGCTTTCCTCAGGCCGTATCTCCAAGGATATAGTTCATATCATGGCAAAGCACTGACAGATGTTGATCAGATAATTAATAGATGGAATCCCCAGTGTCCTTCGGTAGACTCCATGTCTTCTGTGCATGGACCAGATTCTTCAATCCACAACCATAAACTGAGTAATTCACTATTTTCCCTGATATTTTTCACTGACAAACTTTATCAGTGTTGTTTTTGTTTTCTTTCAGGTCATTGTTCAAAAAATACTGAATTTTCTAGGGCCCAAATTTGGCTTCTGGGGCACCTCTGTGAAGTAAGAACTCCTGCCATGTGTTGGTTTCATGAAAAAAAATCAAATTAATTGGTACTAAATACATTAGCATCTTCTAATGCACTATTAACTGACTCCCATATGAACTATTTCCTCACTTTGGTCAGCATTGGAACTGGTCTGTCAAGTCTATAACTGTTTGTGTAAGTTTGTTTATGCTTTTTGGTACCACATTAGCTCCATTCTTTGAAATTGTTCTATTGATCTTCTTCCAGCATTTTTCAAAATTCGAGATAACTGATATTTGCCTTAAAACTTTTGACTACCCTCTTCCTTAATTACTGTTCTAATGAAAGGATTTTACCATCACTGTGTGATGTGGCACAAATACATCAACAGGCCATTTCCCACATTTTTCAGTATAAGAATTTCATGCTGGTACATTTCTACATAATACTTTTTTTCTCAGCCAGTTTGAACACCGATCCTTATACTTTTCTAGGATCATTTACATCCAAGTTTACAGTCCTTAAAAGAAGGAATTTAAAAGTGCCAGTGCCCCATCTCCTCTGTTTGCTAAGTTTATAGGCTGTGTAAATCCATGTTCTTGAGTTGAAGCTTTAAGGGAGTTAAATATTTTTTTCCTAGAATAAACAGTCCCAGTTTCTTTTCATTATTCAAGCTACTTGTGTTAGGAAATAGGCAACTTAAAAATTCTTCTTTCATCTTTATTTGGTGTATTTTATTCCTAAGAAAGTTTGGGTTTTGGACTAAACCTAGAAGAGAGAAAAAAATGCTGTTTTCATCCCTACTGCTCTTAATTTAAAAAACTTCTGGTTAAATGTTCCCTTATTTCCCCTTAAAATTTCTATAATGAGACAGTAAACTATTCCAGACTGATTCCCAAACACTCAGAGGACATATGGAGCTGGGTGAGTGGAGTGATTTGTTTTGCTGTGAATAAGGAATCTTTCTGAGTGTAATTCACATTCAAAGCTCTGTGAAGAGATATTTTGATTCTAAGTCTGACAAGAAAATTACCAGCACTTGCTAAGGCAAAATAATGAAAAGCCCACCCATATGCAAGCTATTTTGAACAGAATTAGAACAGAAGAGAATATAAATAAAAAGAATAGAATAGAGTAGACTCTTTCAGTTGGAAGGGACCTGCAGCTATCATCTTGTCCAACTGCCTGAGCAGTTCAGGGCTAGCCAAAAGTTAAAGCATATTGTTAAGGGAATTGTCCAAATGTTTCTTAAACTCTGATAAGCCTGAGGCTTTGACAACCTCTCTAGGAAGTTTGTTCCAATGTTTGACCACCATCATGGTAAAGAAATGCTTCCTAGAATCCAATTTACATCTTTTATGGGACAGCTTTGAGCCTTATCCCTGAGTCCTGTCACTGGATACTTGAGAGAAGAGACCAGAAGCTCCCACTCTGCTTCCCCTCCTCTGAAGTAGAGAGCAGTGAGGACACCCCTCAGCCTCCTTTTCTCCAAACTAGACAAACACAAAGTATGTAGCTGCTCCTCATAGGACATGCTTTCCAGCCCTGGTTAATTGTCAGTAATAGTGCAGTTGTACAATGCATATGTAGCATTGGCTTAATTTTATTTATGTTAATATAAGCTCCTTTTCCTCAGACTTCAATCTGATATAGTTTCAAATCTAGTTTCAAATAAAGGAAAGAGCCCTGAAAATATAAGCAATGACTATTTTCCCCCAAATTTCAAAGAGGAAAATAAATTCTCCTGACACCATATTTTTATGATCCTGTTCCTTATTTATAAAACCTCTATTTTGAGCTTAATTTCTTAGTGATTCTTTTGAATATAATCAAGAGAGAAAACTCTAGAGTGTTGTAAAATAGAAGTATTTTCCCGTTCTCTGAGAAATATTCAACATTGACAATAACAGCATATCATTTAGTGGGCCATAACCCACTAACCTGCCCCTAAATGCAATTTTCATAGTCATATCCTCAACAGGTGAGGGTTTCTGTAGTACTTCCAAGAAATGGGAAACCGTCTGAGACAACTTATGAGCAGGAGCAGAGGAGTGTCCAAAGACTGAAGTCTGGTGTGAGGTTAGAGGATGTGGGTAGAGTCTCCTGTTCTCTCAGTGAAGTCTTCTCCTCTGCTTGGGTTTCCAGTGCTGACTGGGGGGCCGCTCAGCGGGACCTACAGGCTGCGCCAGATTCACTTCCACTGGGGATCCAATGACGAGGCCGGCTCTGAGCACACGGTGGACGGGATGAAGTATGCGGCAGAGGTAAGGCTCTACATGGAGTCATCTCTACCTATAAGTTTGTGGCTAGTTTTCCATTGCAAGAATGATGTTTCCCTTCCTCTTCCTGCTTTTCATCTTCCCCTCATTTTATCGAAAGACAAGCGGTCTTCCAGAAGTGTTGCATGTTTGGTCCTTTCTCAAAGGAGAACCTCTTTGAAAGCTTTGGAGAGGACTAAAAAAGGACTACAGAAGACAAGAGCTTGATAAGAGCAAGACTTAATGTTCAAGAGTTATTTTAAACTTTTTCTTTCATTGTTTCTTCCCTGGAGAACATTTTCAAAGTCATCTTCAATGACAAACCACAGAATTAGTGGATTTGGGGCCTATATAGTGTAAAGTTTTTGTAAAGACATAGGAGTGTTACATTTTGTGGTGCACTTAACAAAGTGGTGGTTATGACTTTGAGAACCATGCTTTAATATCTGTGGGATGCCTGCTGTCTGTGGGGTGGCTGCTGTCTGTGGGGTACTGCGCTTCAGTGGAGGTGGTGTGTCACAGGGAGAAGTGCACCATCTACTCTGGCATGGAGCATTCACTCCTGCTCTGTCTCCTTTGGATTGGAGTAATCTGCAGGAGAAAGCTCTCAGTATGAGATTCCTCTTTGCAAATGGAGTAACATGGAATATTTTCAGGAGATTGAGATCTTTAAAAACATATGATTCAGACAGTGTCAGAGTTCTCTGGGGTTAAAAAAGTAAAAAGTGTAAAAATAAATGGACAAATAAAGGGCATAATACTACAGAAGAAAAATATGTAATGTATGCACTGTGGTGTGATCAGATTTTACTGGAAATGCTATCAGAGATACTGGTCAGGAAAATAAAATCGGTTTTCTAACAGTAATGGGGAAAAGTGACATTTGCAGTGTTTAAAGGCTTATGTTTTCCACAGGAACCAGGTGAGATGGAATATAAAGAATTAATAGAGGTGCTTTAAAACCATTAAGTACCAACCCCAAATTTCTAGCTGAGAAAATATATGTTTCCCATCTAAGAGACCAAATGGAAGGAGAAAATATCTCTGAATTTCTAGCCAGTCTAAAAGCCTTTCTGTTACCTGTTGGTTGGGTAACCCTCCACAAGAAGCTCTCTAGATGTCACTTTGGCTTTGGGATAAGAAACTCAGAATTTAAATCAAGGCTTCTGAATATTGTTCACACAAAAGAAGATACCTCAGAAGGAGACATGAAGATGGTTTCAGTGCTCACCTTTGACAGGAAGATGTGCAAGGTTGCAAGAAAAAGCATCAACTGAATTGCAGAAAGAATTAATGTACAGGTAAAGAAGACGGCAAGGTTTGGCCCTTAAGCCTACCAGGAAGCAGAAGGGATCCATGGCTCCATTCTCTGTGACAACATACTGTCTGATCAAGGTCTCTTCACAAGCTGCAGTGACACAGTGGTGGTAAGACAGGATATATTCCTTAGAGAGAAGTCACAAGCCATTGAGAACGGGTCTGTACCCAAAACTGTTTCACACTCTGTTTGGGAGTTTTGGTTTTGGGAGGGTTACCTTATTGGGTTTTTTTTGGCAAAGCTATGAGGGAGTGGGAATGAGCTTTTAGTAGCTGTGGGAATTTTCCTTTTTGTTCTTTGTTGGGTTGTTTTTGGTGTTTTGTTTTTTTTTTTAAATCCACAATAAAATTAATTTCTGACTGAGGGTATCTGTTTCCTTTTTGTGTATGTAGAAATGTTATAGTTTAAAAGTTGTTCAACATAGGTTCTGTGAATTTATAATAGGGAGCAGTGCAGACACTATGAGCCCCAGGACATTAATGCACTTGACAAAGGTTTAGTGGACTATATTCTCCTCCTGGTTTAATGTATAATATTCTTAGCAACTTTCCTTCAAGGATTTCTAAAGCTGTGAGCCAGCATGCGTGTCATCATGGTTGTACATGAATTATTATTGACGACAGTGGGATTCCTTACTTGCTTCAAGTAATGTGTCAGCAATTTAGAGCCCAAATGCTTAACAAACATTGATATCAAGTGAGACCAAGTAAGAGTTCTATTTTGTAGATATAGAAAATTGAAAGAGGTTAAGCAGGGAATGGTATTTAGAATAAAAATCTTCATACTTCTAGAGCCTTATTTCAACCATGCAGCTATGTTGCTTCACACAGAAATCCTTTAAAGCAGGTTTCAGCTTTCCAAAATTATTCTTACTTGTCTTGTAGGTGCTGTATTCCAAAAGGAAGCCTTATTTTTCATGGGTTCATCCCAGTTTAAGTCATTCAATGAGTTGCTTTTCGGCATTCTTGAAGTTCAACATCTGAAAAGATGGTCACCAATTTTAGAAAAGCCAATCTCGCACCCTACTTCTGAGCATCTTTAACTAAAAAGTGTGTAATAAGATTTACTAATCCATTGAGCATTTCTGAAAGTAATTAATGTTTGTGAAGTACTTACTGTGTGAGGATGCTCTCTCCAGTTTGGTAGTCAGACCATTGCTCAAGGCTGGAGCAACCTGGCACTTTCTGGGAACCAGGACCTCCTATCATGAAGTGTGGTCAGAAATTAGGAAACCTGATTTAATAGGAGATACTTAAATGGCATGGAAATAGACATCACAGGCTTTTCCTCTTCCCTCCTGGCTGGGTAGTGTCTTTAAACTTCTTAAGCAAATGACAGGACACTTCCAGAATAATGCATGTTGGAAATGCAAGTGCTCAAAACTGAGATAATCAAGCTGCTTGTAAGGGCATCACTACTGGTAGTCATAGAAGATAATATTTGAAAAGTGTCAAAAATGAAATGCTGATGTTCCCCTAAGCTAAACAAGGGAAAAGGGGTCAGTGCAAGTTTAGTGTGTATTTGCCTGTTTTCTAGCTATTTATGTGGATGATTAATGTTGCTGAAAGCTTGATTAAAGAAAAAGAGGAGTAAAATATGAATGACTTCCTCATGAATTTCAATCACTTTTTAAAATCAACTGTACTAAAAATGGATTTAAAACCTCTAGTTATATAACCAATGGATTTTTTTGTCTTAACTTCTCAAATCTGGGGACCCAACAGCAATTGGACAGGCACTGTGGTGTACTGATTTCTGGTAAATTTTTAATAATCACAGATACTGGGAATGCTTTTGTCATTTGTGTGAAGTACGTATTTACTGATTTCATGAAATATCTGCATTTAGAACACTGAATGATTCTTCATACAAAAGAATGAAATAGATTTTCAAACCCAGTAAAGTTGTAATATTCATTTGCCACTCCTTGAGTTCAGCAAGAGTTGATGCTGTCTGTGTCTCTTGCTTTTCAGCTTCATGTGGTCCATTGGAATGCAGAAAAGTATTCCAGTTTTGTTGAGGCAGCTTCTCAGTCAGATGGACTAGCAGTCATGGCTGTATTTCTGAAGGTAAGATGAGAATGCTTCAGCCCTCATAATAAATCTGCATTATAAGACTAAAGAGATAATGGTGATGTTTGGTGTAACTATTGCTAAAGAGACTCTTATTTTAAACTTATTTCCTTCCTAGTATTTAGTTGTGGATTTTTCAAGACAGTCAAACTCTTCAGTTTGCCTAGTCTGCAAGCCCATACAACATTAGATGTGGAATGCCATTAATTCAGCTGCCTCTGTTTGGATCCCAGTAACTTGTACTTGACTAGCATGTTCCTTTAGGGGGACAGCTTGATTTAAAGGTTTCTGTAATGGCTTCTTTCTCAGCTGGCAGTTTCTTCTGGAAAATAACAATTATTTTAAAATACAAAACCAGAAACTGGAGAATTTCTTAATAATTATTTTAGACCTTTTTGCCTTTTGCACCTGGTCTAAGGTTAAATTCATGCAACAGCTTCATTGACTTCTGTATGAAGAAGAAGATGGGGAATTCATAGAGTCTATGGCAAAAGATAGGTCTTTGGTCAATTCTGTGGTTTCTGGTGGCTGACAAAGCTTCCTGAGAACAGCTAGTAGTGGTGCTGGTGCAGTCAGAGAGCCATTCCATGCAATAAAGAACTGCTTCAGCAGTTCAGTAATTCTGTCTTTCCAATTTGCATTACAATGACTCAAGGGAAATGGGATTTCAAGGAAAACTGGATTTCTTGGTACACAAATTCTGTTTGGAATGTTCTTACATAAGAACGGTGTTTTCAATGTTATAAGCAGTTTAAATTTCACATGTTAGTCTGTAGCTTTTAATATCCCACATATTAAAACATGAAAGATAAATGGTTTCTATTCCCCTGTAATGAAAAGTTTGTAATTCTTTTGTAGCTGAAATAATTACAATTAGTATCCAGAATACTATCAGCAAGGGAGTGAATCTTCTTTATGACCAGTATTATTTCTAAGGACCTGCTAGTCAAAGGCTTGTACTCAAAAAGTGCATCAGATCTTACAGTCACTTCTGTTATATAAAGCAGTTTCATTATGCATTTGCTTATCATTAATTTTTGTTGCTTTTTTCTGGAGCTCCAGTGTTTCTTTTTCCTTTGGTGTTAATAGATTGGTGAATGCAACCCTCAGCTGAACAAGATTACTGACCGCTTGGACACCATCAGAATTAAGGTGAACAAGTGCTTCTGAAAGAATACTAGCCAATATTGGTGCTGGCTTTTTGTTGGGGTTTTTTATTTTTTGAAATCTGGCTGCTACTCCCTGCACCTACATGTTTCCTTATCCCTAGCAATTGATACCTGATTTGAGAGAGTTTATATGCATTCTGTTTCATTTGAAAACTAGACAAAAATAATTTTTACACAGTAAAAGATCAGAGGAGAAGGCTTGTTCCTCACAGAGCCCAGTCTCTGATAAATCTGTTGCTATGAGGCTAGTAGCAGGGGAAAAACATACTTTATGGAACTGTGTAAAAAAGATGAGGGAAAGACTTCCTTCTCTGTTTTGCTGAGGTACAGGGTGAGAAATAACCCTCTGTTTGTGTGAGAGAAATCAGCCAGACTCAACATGATGTTTCAGACACATATCTCTGGCCTGTCAGCCAGTACAGGGAGAACAAGAACTCCTGGGAGGAGTGAGTGGGGAGGGAAGCAATTGGCAGTAACCTGTGGGGTAACTGCCAGCCCCACAGAGACCATGCTGCAAGTCTAACATCTTCTGTCTTCTCCCCACAATTTCCATGTCATGGTCATCTGTAACTTTGGGGAGCCTGTGCTAACATGACACCTTTCATAGTGTCCTGCTGGCATTGAGGAAAGTCACAGCAAAGCTGTCACTGAGGTAAGACCTCATCAGGAGGGTAGTGATGAGGACCTCCTGTTATCACCCAGGTGCTGCCAGCCCACCTGCTAGGAGAACAAGCTCTACCTCCTTTGGCATGATTTACCTTGGCCTCTTGCTTTTAAATAATATTGCCCTGGTATTTTATTTTCTTTTATTTATTTCTAGGGAAAAAAAGCACTATTCACAAACTTTGATCCCAGCTGTCTGCTTCCCAAGTCCCTGGACTACTGGACTTACTTTGGCTCTCTCACTGTTCCACCTCTTCTTGAGAGTGTCATCTGGATTGTTCTGAGAGAGCCCATAAGTGTTTGTTCTGAACAGGTATATTTGAATTTTTCACTGCTATAGAAATGTTGCTTTTGTAAGAATTTGAATTGTAAATGCCACCCAAAATTATGGTTTTTTGCAGACCTTCACACTGCAGACCTTACAAGATTTTCAAAAGCCAAAATTTGTATATCAAATTTATTCTGATTAGTTGCCTTTCTTGCTGTAACCGCTATTTATTATTCATTTTTTTAAAAGAATCTGCATACTCTAAAAATTAATAAACAAAAATAATCCATAGGGAACTTAAAGAAAAAAAGAGTTCTGGTGATGCTTAGAAATTCTGGAATTCCAGTTGATTTAATTAGTTGCATATCCTGCTCAAACCTCATCTCTGGCATTTTTATCTGCCAGACTAGTAGATTTCTTCTTGCATTCTAAATACATAAAACTTGATGAATTTACTAGAATTGTGAAAAAGGAATACTATTGTAGTAAGTTGGGGTTATGCTAGGCTGTCTTAAGAAAGCTGTGATTCGACATAAAAGACTTAATTTACATTTCTTGTTAAAGCTTCATCCTGTATCTTAACTTGGCAACAGTGACACCCAGCGGGCTGATCCTCTTGGGTGTAAAGTATTTCTGAGTAGAGACCACACAATCAGCAGAAATGGTGACTTCAGTCTTTGCTAAAAATGTTAAGACAGTTCCCTGAGTGTCTTTGTAAGGAAACCTCAAATTTGTTTGTAACTGATATGAAGTCATTTAAATTGCTAAGT
The DNA here is from genome assembly GCF_001522545.3 of Parus major. Taxonomy (NCBI): domain Eukaryota; kingdom Metazoa; phylum Chordata; class Aves; order Passeriformes; family Paridae; genus Parus; species Parus major. The sequence continues at coordinate 124,410,899 of NC_031769.1, forward strand.
GTGTGTATTTTTCTCGTCTGTATCTCTTCCTCAAACTGTCTTTGTAAGACTCGCTGTAATGTGTATGGATCTAGGATGGAAAACTTGTGTTAAGGTATCAGCTTTCCAAAATCAAGCCATTTTTCAGGTTAAAAGCTTCTTATTTGGGCAAATCTATAATAAATACATTGTAAAATGTGAAGTGCTGTATATAAACAGCCACGTGTAACAGGCTCAGAGAACATGGTGTGGGGAAGTGTCAAGTATATAATGATCCTTAAATAGTCATTTTTCATAAACTTTAGCTACATCTTATGTATTAAAGTAGAAATTGCTATATTCTTATCAATAGAAACATTCATGAAGCAAAAGTGTTTCCAGTAATTCACAAGTCCACATTGTGATTGATCAGTCAGCACTGTGACAGATACTGTTCTACCACTTAGTTTTATTCCTTGAGTTTGTATTTCTTTAAGGCTTTAGAATTTAATACTGAGGTTTTTGTTGCAGTTTTCAGGACCAAGGAAGTTAAAAATAACTTTCAAGTGTTTAGAAATTTACAGGACCCTGAATTACAAACGTTAGTTTTGGAATGGGGTGAAGCAAGATAGCATTGACCTTTTCTTCTCTTAATGTCATTACAGTGCAGTTGCCATACTGCTAAATGCTCTGTTATAATGGAGTGGTTTTTGTGCTGTCCTACCTTTGGTAACCTAGGAGAGAATTAAGGTGATATATAGAAGTAGTAACTATTGGAAATATTAGAAATTAAACAAAATTCTAAGCTTAGGTCAGAAATCAGCCTGAGATTTCCCAAGGCTTAGACATGGAGCTCTGATGGGATTTCTGCTGAGATCAGCGTATGCTGAATTATTAATAAATGCTTGTCCTGTGTCTTCACAAGGGAAGAATTTGTAATATCCCATGGCTGGAGTAAGTGGTAGTTGCAGAAGCGTTCTGTAGTACCACACCTGCAATTCCAGGTTAATTGTGAATAAACTCTTTGAAGAAGGAAACATATACAGAATGTTTGTATGATAAGAAACAAAATCTTATATTTTGGTGAAAAGCATTTCACAATCTCCAAAATATAAAATCCAACTAAAAAAATATAACACACCCCCACCCACCCCCAGTTTAGATCATGTTATGGAAGACAAAGTGTGAACAAAGGAAACAAGTAATCCTTACACACAGCTTCATGTTGACATGTATTTTGGGATATTTTCTCAGTAGTCATCCTTTTTCATTTACAAGGATAGAAATGGTGAAATTGCCATTCCCCTCATAACTTAATAAAATAGAGGTCTGTTCTTTCAGGTGGAAAAAGAGTGAAAAGCCTCTTTAATATTTACATGCTTTTTCATTAGTATTGATATCAGGGTTTATCTGCTGAACTTTGTCTCTTTTGGTTACAGCTGGCCAAATTCCGCAGCCTCCTGAGCACTGCTGAGGATGAGGTTGCCTGCTGCTTGCTGAGAAACTTCCGGCCTCCCCAGCCTCTAAGGGGACGAGAAGTCAGAAGGAATTAAAGGAGTAAATCCAAAGTAGCCTCCCTCTGAAACCAAAGGCTGAATTCATTTTAATACTTAATATACTTTGTGATTTTAATTTTTTTTCTTTTCTTTTCTTTTTTTGATTTTTTTGTGAGTTGTTTTAACAAATAGCTGTTGTTTTATTAGTAGTTTACCATGCAGTCATTTCTCACAGGCAGGTATATCCGGAGATGTCACAGGGTCATTGATGTTAACAGGTCTGACTGGGTTTGAGTGCATTGGCTTGGAAGCAGTGAGCCATCAGCATTGCCTACACAGAGGTCACTGCTAATCATAAGGGTCAAACGTGGTGAAGGAGTTGCCCAGATTTTGTCACCAAATTACTGAACAGGATCCCTGGTATTATTAACAGTATAGGATATTCTGGGATTATTCTTCTGGTCTCTAACATAATATTTAGCTTCTTTATAAATCTCACACTGCAGTTCTCAAGGAAAAAATATTTCAAGGATGATGTAATTTCACTGCTGACTTTTGCAATACCATGCTTACTTTCCTACAAAAAGCAGTAATGACTAGCAACATTTAAGTAAAACAGATGATCCTGTTATTCTGGCTGCTTCATAGCAGTAATCATCTACTGATTGATATTTTTTTTTTTTAAAGCAAATAGTAAGAATTTTGTATATTGCAAGATCATGTCAGGTAGAATAGGTATTCCTGAATTTCACAACGTGACAAGATGGAATTGTCCTGAAACCTGAAAACTGCAAGTTGAAAGGGCATAGAGGAAGCTGTTTCTTCCTAAATCCAGTTTGTTGCATTGGCTGAAAAATAAGGGATTATTACACTATATCCATGTAGTGTCAGACTTTGTGACTTAAAATCAAGAGGCAGGGGTAGCTGTTGTTCCAGACTGTTGGACACTGCAGTGTGAACCATGTGTTGCTTGCCTCTCATCTCACTGTGGAGCACAGTACTACCCAGGTATAGAATGTCTCAAGGTGCTGGCTGATGTTCTGCTCTCATAGCTGAACTTCAGTGATTACACTTATATTCCAAGACCAAAGAGAATAGTCAGAGAGCCAAAGATATTGGAATCAAGTCAACATCTAATAAAAAGCTGAGTCCTCAATAGCAATATATTGAAACTTCTGGCTTTATGAGTTGACTTGAGCCTGTGTTTCTCTCAGGAGCTTTTTTAATCTGAATATAATTGGGGGTTTTACACAAATATTTTTATTACTGAACATTCCATAGGATGTAGCTTAGGATAGAATTAGATTTACTCTCAGCTAAGCTCCGAGATCTACATATTGAAACCCACTGATACCTGAAAGAGGCAGCTAGAGGTTTTACTGGCAGCAACTAACACCAATCACTGTAGTACTTCTGACAAATTCATCTTCCATGACTGCTCTCCTTGAATTCATTTTTAAGTAGGTTTTATATGCTCTGCCTTTTACCTCAATAGGTCATTTGAACGTAGATGAAAAAACCTGAGGGAAATCACAATCAGGATTGACTTTATATGCTGTTTTAGAACAATAAATTAGACAGAGATATATTTTATCTTAGTTTAAGATATGTGGACTTTTTTGTTTTCTCCTCCCCAGAATATAGCTATTATATCCTGCAAGGCCTACCAATGCCTTTTGAGTATTTTTTGAAGAAAAGATCACAAACAGACCATTGGAGAACTAAAAGGCATTTAGCAGCACTAAAAAGAAAAATGGGAGTGTGTTGTATGTTTTCACTCCTTTTTTAGACTTAGGATTTGATGTCATATGTTTCCCTGTTATGTGAGTAGCTACAGAATGTGGAAAAAGATGTTTACAAGTTGCAAGAAGGATACAAAGGATATGTTTGTCTCAGAAGAGAAAGGAATAAGGCTACTGCTACATATCGTAAACAGAAGTTTTACATATTTCTTACATATTGTAAACAGTGGAGTTGATTCAATGCTTTATATTTATAAGGATTTTATCAAAATAAAATATGGATTTTATGAATGTGTCTTGTATTTTCTATTGAAGAGCCTATAGAGAAGGCTATACTTTTATAATTAACACCTGCAGTTTTCGGTTTGGAAAAATTGTCACCCATCATTTAAAGTCTGTCTTTGGGCAGTGTAGTATTAGGTATGCCTTTATGTTCCAAATAATTTTTTTTTTTGGCAGTGGTAAGACATGCAATGAATTCTGCAGTTTCTGATAGTGAATTTTTTATCTATTGACTATTTTCATAGTTATGCTAATAAGTGTTAGAAGTCATCATTCAAATAATTCTCCTTTTGTGGAGACACCATGTTCATGTTAGATTGGCCTAGCTAAAGTGGTGACCTCTGAAAAAGACTAGAAAAGCTCAGTTGCCTGAAATCCTTTGGAAGCAGCTTCTCAGGTTATCCATCCCCTACAACTATAAAGTGAGAATTTAGACACAGTCTCAGCTCTGAGCACTTGGTTGCACCCTCAGTCACTAATTTCCACTGTGCCTAAGCTACACTGACTCTCAGACTGTGTGCTCCCAGATAGTCTTATCTCAAGTGCGAGCTCCATGTTGTCCTCTACAGCATCTGAGGCTGAAATACGTCACCACCCCCCAGCCCCCTGCAGCTGCATGTCCCTTTGATCAACTCTTAACTCTGACACACTTGGAGCCTTTATATTAAGAAGAATGAAATGCTCAGTGACCAAAAAACCATAGAGTCTATTTGCTGGAAATAGTAGCTGTCAAGAATTGTGGACTGTTGGAAGGTTGATCACCCATAAACTTATTCTCAGAATTAAATAAACCAGAGCAGAGCCCTGGGGTCAGCTCTGCTGTTTTTGGCACAGGAGGTTAGCAGTCTGCTCTACTATGCATATAGCACTTGCCATCATTCTCATGATGTTTTTAATGTTGCACATGTTTAACATCAGCTGGGAATATTCTTTATGTCAAATAAAAAACCTGAGAAGTAGCAGTCTTCCCTCCTGGAGTATGGTGGGTTGAAGATACACCAGACATCTGTTTGATACCATACACCCATTTGCTATATACCTATGGTTTTTTGCTGGTTTAGAGATTTGTCTTTCAGTTGCTTCCAGACATGAACTGGGACCTAAAGAAATTCTACGAATTAATTTGAAGAAAATAAAATCCCAGGTAGTCAATTAATAAATCTCTGCTTCACAGAAAAAAAGTAGTGGACTATGGTATATGAATAAAATAACATAGATCCCCATGTTATACAGTTTCTATAAACTTAATGGAAAAAAATTCTGGATTTAGATTCTTGTAGCTTTAAATAGGCAAGGGGCAGATTACAAGATAAATCTTCAGATGTTAAAACCTGCAAATAATTGAGAAACTTGGAGCACCTTCAGGTTGTAAGCTCAGCATGAAGGTATGAATACCAGAGGAATCTTGCTCAAGAGATGCAGCTTATTTCTTTTACTGTCTATTAATTAGTCTAAAAAAGCATGGTGACAATCTCCCTTATCACTCTGCTGCTAGATGGACTGCAACTAACTTTTGATCTAGCTGTTAAATTTTTTTGTTCCCCCACCCAATCTGATCTTGCTTTCTAGTTATAGATGTGAAATACAAAGATTTGGTCTGTGATTTAATCTCTTAGATACTGTTATTTCTGTATCTCTTATTTGTGAAGAGATGGACTCAGTGACAGAGGACCTTCTCTGTGTATCTGCAGTTTTTGTTTGACAGGAGAAAGTACTGAAATGCTGAAACAAAAAATTTTCTAAATTAATATTTTATTTCCTATTTCTGTCAACCTGTCCATCATTTATGCCAAGTTTCACTGTGGTGAAACATTTGCCTGTGTGATCTGTCTCTCTCCTCCTGTGCAGCAGAATTTGAGGTCAGGGAATGTCTCTGATAGAATACTGGATTGTCATATGAAAACAAAGACTCTCTGCCTGTGATTAACAGAACTGTTGTGCTGCACTGTCAGTTCCAGTGTCTGTTTCTATTTTATCAAATTTCACCCACATACTTGGGTAAATAAATTTGAATAATTTGTAGATACTACTGACACTTTCATTTTTCAGATGAAAATCATTTAAGTTACATGCAACAGGTAGAATAAATATGTATTTTTCTGAAGATCTGATTTAATTATTTTTTCTGTCTCTGGTTTGTAAATATTTTAATGAAATATCAGCTGTTTAAATGCCAATACTTTGCTTCTAGTTATTTTCCTTTCTACAGTCGTATGAATAACAGACAGAGATGTGGCCTCAATATTTCTTCTTTTTTAGCAGCACTTTGGTCATTTGGAAGAAATAAGTGAACCCAGTCATTCTTGGTGTTTTTCAGAGAGGGTTTTCTTGATTTCTGTTTTTTTGTCCTGTTGAAAATTCAATTTATTTTATAGTTTATGTTTTTATTAATAAACTGGCAAATGGTGTTGATGATTGATATAAAATCTTCCCCTGACAGAAATAGATGAATGATTGACTGAGAACAGGGATATTGGGTTAGAAAAGATGATAAAAGACTAAGCTATATTAAGTAATCTAAAATTCTGAACTGACTGGGAATAACTGAGTGGTCAGATGTGGCAAAGCTAAAGAAAAAGGCTAAAGATAGAAGAGGCACTCTAGTAGAAAAGAGGCCTTTGCATATTGCTTTTGCCAATAGATGTCACTGTGAATAAGGCAATGGTCACCTGCCCACTGACATGACATCCTGAATAAGACCCACAGCGTTCTGAAGGCTCAGCCTGTGAAGGAAGAGTATGCAATATAACTCACGTATTAAGGATGTGCTGTTGATAGTGATTTACTCCCTTTCTTGAAAGTGAAATAAGATTCTGAAAAAAAAATAAATTACTTTCTGACTTTTATCTAACAAAAGATACTCAGCTTTAAAAGGTCATATTTAGGTGAATATGTGCATTTAAATGCTCCCCTGTTTTCCAATGAGCAATTGCTGTTATATAGTTTCACACATGCCTAAAGCAGCATGCCAGGAACAACCACTGTAGGAGCAAGGTGAATTTTTCTGTGTTTTCTTCTATCTGGAAGTTTCCTCAAGCACAAGAAAAACACATCAAAGTCATTTGTGTGCTGGGAGCCTGGACAGTGCATGGCCAAGTCAGAACAACCAACCAGGCTCTGTAGGTCTGGCACATTCTGGTTTAGCTGACATCCCTGAGCCCACAGAAAGCCACTGGGCAAATCATGGGCAGCAGGGCAGATTATGCCAGTACCTTAAATTCTGGCTGCAAGCTCTGGGCAAGGACAAATTCACACATACAGTGAATACAGCTGAGCATAGGTAATGATCATTAGCCAGTTGTAGGTTTTTTTTAAAGTGAAGAGTTCTTAAAAAATCTCACCAGATATTTAAACCAGTTTCTGCTTCAGTTTTCTGAATCAGATGAATGGTGGTGCTCATTTCAGCCATGGTGTCACTCTCTGTGTGAGGTTCCAGAAAGGGCTTCTCTACCTGTCTCTCTAAGTTATGAGATATTTAAATATCACTGTAAGGACTCAAGGCAGGCTCCTTGGTTCACGCAAACACACTGTAAATGTGAATGTGAATGTGTGTTAAAAGAGCTTTGTGGTATTTCAAATGTCACATCAGTCAGGTGAAGTCCCTGGTGTCTGGAAAAAAGATTGCAAAAATACCCATTTTTAAAAAGGATAGAAAGGAGCACCCCAGGAACTGTGGTTCACCTCTGTTGTGGGAAGATCATGGAAGAGATCCTCTTAGAAGCTATGCTAAGGCACAGGGAGGACAGGGAGGCACTTTGAGATGCCCAGCATGGCTTCACTGAGGGCAAGTCCTGCCTCACTCAACTAGTGGTCTTCTAGGTTGAAGTGACTACACCAGTGGACTAGGGAGGAGCCATGAATGTCATCTACCTGGGCTTCTGTAAGAACTTGGACACAGTCCCCCACAACACCCTTCAATCTAAATTGGACAGGGATTGATGGGATAGGTGGACTGTTCAGTGGATGAAAAATAGTTGAAAAATAGTCCATGTATCATGCAGGGGTTATTGGTAAATGGCTCAATGTCCTGATGGGCATTAGTGACAAGTGGTGTCCCTCATTTGTCTAAACTGGGACCAGTTCTGTTTAGTGTCTTCATCAATGACACAGACACTGGAATCAAGTGCACCCTCAGTAAGTTTGAAAATGACACCAAGCTGAGTGGTGCAGCTGACACAGCTGTAGGATAGGATACTACCCAGAGGGACCTGAAGAAGCTGGAGAAATGGGCCCACAGGAATTTTGCAAGGCTCAATAAGATCAAGTGCAAGGTGCTGTGCCTGTGTCAGGGCAGCCCTTGGCATCAACACAAGCTGGGGATGAACAGACCAAGAGCGGCCTGGCTGAGAATGATTTAGGGGTCCTGGTGGATGAGAGGCTGAACATGAGTTGGCAGCGTGCATCCACAGCCCAGAAAGCCAACTGTGTCCTGGGCTGCATCTCTTTATGTAATTTATTTGCATATCTGTCATTTTTGCTGCTCTGGATTTCCTCCTTCGTGTCAGCATACATAGGGTGTACACAGCCTACGTGGCCCCCACCTCTGGGTTATGGCAATCAGGATATAATCTAGTAATCTACTCCTGCAGTACAGCCATAGCCAAGTGGGAACTCCCAGGATATCAGAGCTGAACAGCACTTGGGTAAACATGCTGCTTAGGTGTGATATTGCATAAATAATACAGAAGTCTCATGATTGTGCATCACTTTTCCCTAGTGACTGGTGCATTGCATCCCAATGGGTTCAGAAGTGCTTGTAGTGACATTCACACTAAGTTCCTGCTAAACTGGGTTGAAATAAAAAAAAAGATTCAACTAAGGACCTTCTCTTGCATCTTGCATCCAGTAATTCATGCAGGAAGAAAACATGACTGACTGAACTGCTTTTTAATGAAATAATTATTTGCAGCCTAACAGAGAAAGCTCATTTAGTCTTTTGGAACTTCTTAGTATTCCTGTTTAGTTGTGCTTTACATGCTGTTATTTATATGTCTGTAGTGGACTTATTTTCTATTATGGCTTAAGGCTCTTTAAAATCAGTAGCCATTCCAGCCTGGGCAGTGGGGCAACTCTTCAGCCTGCACTTCTTCGAGTGCTAAGATGTGCTTCACTTCTAGTACCCAGCACTCTCACTGTGGTAGGCATTGAACAGACATGAGCTAATGCTTCTCACTGGCACTAAGTGTTACTTTTCTCATTTGACAGCAGAAAAGCTCTCTAACCAAAGAATAAAACACTAACCAAAAGAGAGGCTAGATGGCTAAAAAGAACTGTATTTAGTTGCTTATTGTTTGCCGACACTGTTTTCTCAGTTCACAGCAAGGCATGAAATCACACTCATCATGTAAGTGCTATCAAGTTACATCAGTGAAGAATTCCTGTTAAAAAACAGTGTAGCTGGTTCAAAGGCTGCCCATCAAGGCACTTGCAGAGGCAACAGGGATGCCTCAGGCTGAGAAGGGAAGAGCCACCTACTTCTTGAATTAATGCACTAGCTACCAACAACCCCCGCTTTTCCAGAGGGGAATCAAGCATGTCTGCTGTGCCTTGCACTGAACTTATTATCTGTGCCTCTTGGGTAAATAAAACAAGCCAGGACTCACTTTCTAGCCCAGGAATAAGGGCCATAACATGTCCTGAGTTTGTACAGCTGAACTTCCTGCCTATTTTATTTCATGCAGTCTATTGGAAACCATCATCTCATTTGGTTTAGTGAATTTAGGCTCTCTTGCAGAGAATTCTAGCTGACTTTTGCCAAAACCACACTGGGGAGCTTCCACTTGACCATGGCCAAAACCTTCCTTCACCTGCTGTTAATATGGGCACAACTAACACTTCTGGCACGCGCTTAGGGTGCTACATACAACAGTGGGACATGGGCTTCACCACCACCTCTCTTCTTCCTGAATCTCCCTGGAGTGGCTGTGGGACACCTTGTCCTCAGTCTGTCTGGACACTTAGGTCTCCACTACACATGGTATTTCTGCACAACAGCAGTATTTAGATGTCTCATAAATGAGAGAAGCAATCTGGTATCTGTTTTCTGGAGTTCTTTACTGAATTTAGCCACTGGTATTCATCCTAAGTTTCATTGCAGGTGCCAAAATGCTTCTTCTGGAACCTGTTGTACGTTTTCTTATGCCTTTCCTTATTTGCAAAATGGTGCAATTAATGCTTGTTCCATTCACTGTTATCTTGCATGTGGTGATTCATGTTGTCTTGCAGCAGAAATTTTTGTGACTTTTGTGTCACAGAAGTCAGCACTTACATGAATGCTGTTTAACTACTGTCTTTGTGAGCTATGCAGTGAAACCAGAACCAACTGATCCTGTGCTCTAAGCCAAGAGCACGAGGGTGAGATCAAGGATTAGAAATGGAGTCCCCTCTTCTTTCTCTTTGGGCAAGGGTTTGCAGCCTGAAAAACTGGATATGTAGAGGGAATTGACTACATGCCAGGACAGATCACATATCTGTTTTAGAGAGAGCACTGAAAGGTGTTTTTGGAATGCTGTATTTTAATGGTAGTCTGGACTGAGCCACGTCTAAGATGGGAGTCTTGTGCAGAAATTCATTTCTGTTCCTGACTTTGCACCACTTTTCTCTGTGGCTTTGCAGGAGTCACATTATGTCAGTATTTTCAAACAGATACTTTACTCCTTGTTTAGCCATTTAAAAAGAGATTTTTAATTTCCTTGAAGTACTAAATACCTAAAAGATCTCCTTGTTAACCGAAGTTCCAGCCTTGTGGATCACTTCTGTTATGGTGTTTAAAGATTTCAAAGCATAACCTTTGGGGACAAGAGCTCAGGAGTAGCTGCTGAGTCTTACTATTAGTCTAACCATCTCACTGGAATAACTATATCCCTGTATGTTTGCAGATATACAAAAGAACATGAGTAAGATCACAATATATGTCACAGCCTTTAATATAATTAAGTTTTAATATATAGTCCTCTATAATTATTATATTGTTCTGTTGAATAATTTATTTGAATTCCAGCTATGTTCCTTTCACAACTGACACAACTTGCTGTAGTTTCACAGAAATGAGACTTCAGAACTATATCTAGAGCTTGATCTCCTGTACATAAGGGTCTGGTCTTGCAACTGCTTGAGCCAAATATCTGTTCTCCACCTCCCTCTCATCAATCAGATATTCTTGAATGAGTTAAAATGTCAGTTGAGGAAAGAAATATGTCTACAGCAAATGCTTGGAAGCAGAACTAAAGGATCACAGGATAGGACAGCAACGTTCATGCCAGGGGAACCTAGGAGGCAAAGCAGGGTACCGTGAGTGAAATAGGAAAAAATTCTGTAGGTCTTGGCAGAGCTTTCCTTTACAATAGTTATCTAAAGCTGTCTGGAGGCTTTCCCTGGAGCCTTTCTCTCTCTTGACCCAATAACAAAAGAATTCATGTTACAAACTTTGTTGTGGGATATGTAAAAAAAATGCAAACCACCAAACTGTTGGCTGACAGCCTTGGGAAATCCTGCCTTAACCTTAATCCTACAGACTTGTTAAAGGGCTAAGAGCACTCAGAATAGCTGGACTGTGGCTGTTTCAGGCATTTCTCTTAAATATGTGCATTTTTACAGACAGAAGACACAATAGATACATGGGACCATAGCTCCAAAATATGTAGTAGAAACAACCTGTATGATTCCATGAAGACAATTACAAATGAAAGGTCTTGAGAGGCTATTAGACCACACTTCACAATGGTGCTGATCAATGCAAGAACACACAGTCTGGTGAGGGACAGAGGGGATGTGCAGATCTGGCCCCCCTGAGGAGTGCAGGGAAGCCAAATCACACCACAGAAGGAGCTCTTCCTCATGGGGAACCTCCTGATAAGACAGGGGTGGGTCTATTGCATCAGCTGCTGACAGCTTTTTGCGCCACTACTACCAAATCTGTCCTAGCACATTTTTAAAGAGTAAATCTAAACATTTCCTGATGTCACGTTGCAGGGGTGCCAAGGGTTAGTATCTCCTTATCATGAGGAAGCAGTTTGGGTTCAAGGGACAGCCCAGATGACCAGATTGCCTCAGGCCTCAGCTTGTCTCCTGGTTAACACCCTCCAGCTGAGGGATAGAGCTTACAGCAGGGCAGCAGAGGGTATGCTCTGAGGTACCATTTCTAAAAGTATTGGCAGTGCATTTCTTGCACGACAGAATCATTTACGTTGGAAAAGTCTTCTAAGACCATCAAGTCCAACCATTAGGGATTCAGCTTACTGAATTTCTCTGGATGCTGAATGTCCCAAATTCAGCTCAGATTTAACTGCATCAGTCATGCCACACTAACTATTGCAGTCTTTTGGCCCTATTCACTTCTTTATCCTGTTCAGCTGCAGTTAACAAGCAGTTTGCTAAAGACTCCAGTACAATAAGAGCAGGCCAGATCACCACCACACATCAAATCTGTGGCCTCAGAAAAGCACGTGCTTGTGCCACCAGGTTTTCTCCAGGTTTTCTGTGAAGAGCTGATGCTTTTGCGACCAGAGGGTCAAAAATGGTGCTTAGGAAGCTGTCTCACCTGGTGCTGACAGCCAGTGGGGTGGGCCCACAGGCTCAGCTGCAGCTGAATTCAGCAGTGGGCCCGGCCTGGGTCACCATGGCTGCATGGCAGAGTTTTGGCAGATACATGCTGCTCCCCTTCCCCACTGTCTCTGGTCTGGGGCTTTTCCCAGCTCAGTCTTAGATTTCCACACTGGTGTGTGTATATATATATTTATGAGAAAATTAAGCAGAAGTTACATGTTGCCCAACACAATGAATATGAGAGACATAATGGATGTCCTTGGAAGTGTTCAAGAGGATGGGGCTCTGAGCAACCTGGTCTAGTGGAAGGTGTCCCTGTCCATGGCAGTTTGGAAATAGATGATCTTTAATCCAACCCAATCCAATCCTTCCAACCCAAGCCATTTGAAGATTCTATGATTCTAAGACATTCCAGCTTCTAGATTTGTCAAATGGGAGCAGCAGCTCTCCAGATTAAAAATGGGAAGTTAAGGCAATAGATTGGTGGTGAGGGAAGTGCTCATTTCAGGCTGCAGTTTTTACAGTGTAATCTCTCTTGGTTACTTCAGAGCATTGCAAAAGACTTAATGACTTAAACAGTGTTCAGAAGTATTTGATTGCATGGATCATATGTGCCTATCCTTAAAATTCACTTTGAAAAAATTTTGCTGGTATCTTTTAATCAATGTGAATGATGAGTGATTACATTTTAGGAGCATATAATGTATAACACTGTGTTGTAATGGTTCCTTAATATAAAAAGTTCTGTAATAATAAGGAATTCTTTTTCCTGCCCCAGTTGGTTTTGAAAGTCTGAGTATGTCATGCATGGATTCAAGATTTCTTGGAGTTCTGGTCTAGAATTTTCTGATTGATAAAACAGAAGTGCCACACATGGCTCAAACTGTCTGAGAAAGTTTGCATTGTTGTAATTGAAGTGGAAAACAAACACAAAAAGTGTGAACATTCCCTGTTACAAAAGTAAATGAGACAACACAAGCTCACTAGCACACATTTTTTAAAACACAGGTCTTCTTGATGGGTCTGTGGTTTAAATGGGCATTTGAGTGAAACATCCATCTAGAAGCATGGGCAAAGGTGGAAATACTTGCTATGTCAGGATGAGGCAATCATCTCCACCTACTTAACACAAAGACGTATTTTTTCTAGTTCTCATCACTGCAGCTTTGATAAGGAAAGGGAAGAGAAGGATACATGTTTTCATTATGTCAGTAATCAACTTCCAGAAAAACAGTGACAATTGCCAAGCTATCCGGCTTGTTGAAAGCCTCAGCTGTATTCAAATTCTTGTCTGCCTTCCAGTGAATGAGATAAAGCTAAAAACCAATTAACAGGATCAATTTTGCTGGTTCTATTACAAAGGAATGCCACAGTTAGTGAGAAATAGAAAAGCCACTCTGCACTTTTAGGGTCTGAGGAAACTGAGAACGCGCTTGTGAATGCTTGCAGATTTATGGTGGTCAGCTGAGTTGCCCTGGCATTGTCAGGACTCTACCTTGGCTAGGCAGAACTGCAGGGATTCCTGAAAACAGTTTAGGGGTAAGTACACAGAGATGTGGACAAGCACAGCTTACAAAAGACATACATTTTTCTAACTCTGCTGCTAACAGTGCATGCCTTTAAAAATGCTGTACATTAAATAGCATTTGAGGAGTGTAACCACTTCGTTACACATGGTGCAATATTTACCCACAACAGTCCTATTTACTGCAAAACATTGATGGTATGGCCATGAATGCCATAGAGTTTTAAGGAACTTTTGTTTAGTCAAGCATTGCATATTGTATCTTCAGGGGGTTTTTTGTTTGTTTGTTTTTGGGTTTTGCTTTTTTGTTTTTGTTTTTATTCCTGTGGAATATAAACTTCCAGCTTGGAAAGCACAAGGATTTCTTTACATGCTGTCTCACCTATGAATATGCTTAGCAATTCTGTAGGAATTAAGTAACTCTATGGCAATAGAGTAGTCCTGGATTACTTGTATAATGTTTCAGCAACATCACAAGGAAAATATAAAATCTTAAAATACAAGGGGGAGATTCTAAAATACAGAAACAGAACACGGAAATTTTCATGTAATAGACATAATCTTAAAATTCTAATTTCAATCCTTTTTTTGTTTCCAATTCCTTTTAATTTTAAATCTGTACTGCCATACTTTCCACTTAATATCTTTACTGTTTCAACATATTTTAAACTACTGATTCAAAACAAACTATTAAACACTTAATCATGTGCTGCTTAAACACAGCTGAAGTGCATTATCTCTTTACAACTGAAAGCAATTCTAAGGGGACACCCCTTTCTTATCTTGGCTGTATCAAGTGAGATAACTTCATCACTCTGACAAGAGAAAAGGAAGATAGTTCTGGCCGTGTGTTCCTAATGCCTGGATGAAAAATCTATAATCCACCTCCTTAATTTGTCATGTTGGAATGTTCATAAAATCTAAAAAGCTGCCAAAGATAACATTACATGGAATGAACATGAAGAGTTTGTATGCTGATCACTATTAGCAGGACTTTAAGGCACTGAAAATCTGTTATTTTAGAGATGGTCTTAAATTTTTGTAAAACAGACCTTGCTTCATTATCTGAAGACATTTAATGTACTGGACAGCTGTTGGGGCCCTTACTAGATAACTTTTTTTCCTCTTTCCTTCATTAATTTCTTCTGGGTTTCCTTCTTATTTGCTGTCCTTGAAAAGCCAGGAGGAATAAAACCAACAAACCACCTTGCAGTGATCAGCATGCTTTTAGCTTTGAGGAGCTCCAACTGCAATTATAGTGGGGCATCGGGTGATCAGGCTCTCTGAAAAGCAGATGATGTAGTATCAAACTCAATGTACTTGTACAGCTGACCTTTTAAACATTTACCAGAGGTTATTTACTTTTATACCTGTACCTTACAGTCCTATTTCATTATTTAAATATGGACTTAGATTATCTAAATTTAGCTTAATAAGCACAGTAAACATAGCCCAATTTGCTCTAGTGAGGTCAGCTTCACACATGCAGGGATGATATTGCTTTTGCAAAATAAAATAACTACCAAAGCTATCTATGTATGCTTTTTTTCCCACCCCTAGGAATGATATATGTGAACAGACCTTAAACACTTGACTTTGGCTTTTCTTTCATTGACTCTGCCTCTGAGGCTTGTTTCCTTCCATCCACTGTGAGCTCTGAACCTTGCTCATTAGTGTGAAATGGAAATGGAACTGTTGCAACGTTTATGCTCCAGAGAGGGGTCCTCCAGTCGGCCTTGCAAACGTATGAAGTATGGTAAAAACTTTATCAATCAAGTCCTCCTGACAGCCAAGTTATAGATTTCAAAGATTTTTATACTGTGGAAGCAGTTCTCTCCCTATTCACACCTTTTTACATGAGATTATTTTTTAGTATCTAGAGAAAAAAAACTGTCAGTTTTTTGCTGTTAACACAAAGTCATTGAAGGTTTTAATTCTAGGTATGCATATAAGTGCATTGGTCATAGTAAATCTATATGTCTCTTTGACACAGTTTCAAAATTCAGGTAAAATATATATGAAATCATCTTCTACACCAGACAGTATGATAGTGTTTTAAAAAGGTCTACTTCACAGAAGTAACAGTTACAGGTATGTAACTGCTGTTTTCTGAATTTAGAGTATGAGCTGCCTCAGGTGTTCTCAGGTGTTACCGACATTGCTTTTTGGTCATTACCATTAATTCCTTGCTTACAAGCACATAGAAGTGTATTGATTTCCACTCTAGTGCCAGGCACCTGTAATTGTGCATGATGCTTAGAAATATGTACCTGTAGCTGCACTTGCAACATCACACATCCACAGAAAGAAATCTCCTTTGCTATCAAAGTAGTAAGACTTTCCAAGGGGGGAAAAAAACCCTAGGCCAGAGTGTTTTCATATATGGGCTAACAGTATATATATATTATATACTATATAACTTTTGTATATGTATAAACCTACCGCTGTAGAGTAAAAAAAAAAGGCACAATTGAGTAACTGTGTTTAGAAGGTCTCCTTCTATGTTCTCCTCCCCAAATCAGTGAGTATCCTAGAGGTTTCCTACTGGGAAATTATCTTTTACCACTGACACAAGAACACTTGCCAACAAGTCCTAATTTTAAAGAACACAATTTGGATCTTCTTTGACATTTAAAAGGTGTTATCAACTAGTATGGCAGAATTAACAAACATATCCTAATCTATACAAGCACTCCTGAAAAGCAAATAGTCTTTCTATATAAATTTTTTTACAGGGAAGGAAAAAATAAATGTCTCTTATCCCCCTCTTCAGGCCCCTGTTTTACAAACCTGAGGGTTTGTCTTTGTCCTTATCCTTAAATTTCATGCGGAATGAAAGTCCAACACCTTGATGATCTCTTTTCATCTGGAAGGTTTCCAAGTGACTCACAGAAGACCCACAAATGGAGCTTTTTTACATACTTAAAGTCTCTATAGGACACAGAAAGTCTCCACTGGCAATAGAGTATAACTTGTGCCAGTGGTCAGGTCCCAGGCAAAATAAATAATTCAAGTTTTCTGCTTCTAATTCTGTACCAGTACTAAATTGATGTCACTTTCCCATGGAATTGTACACATAACAAAGATATGTGATATAGAATTCATGTAACTTATTATTGTTATAATTAAAAGAAATAAATATATTATAAAAAAACTGGTATTCTGTTAAAGATTGCTTTTACTATTGTTGCCTTGATAACTGCAGCTCAAGCTTGCCTTTTTTTTTCTCCTTGCAAGGTGCTGTCTTCTTTTAAAAAATGCTACTGGTGCCAACAAAAGCAGTTAAGAAAAGATCTCTGATTTGAATTTCTTCTGAATTTCTAACTTGCGTATGAGCTTTTATATGCCTGCTCGAATAGTAAAGACATTAGCATTTTATAACCAACCTTTATTGATTCCACACGACTTCAAAATGGCATGAGAAACTATGATAAGAGAAAGGGTTATAATAAGGAAGCAGTGTGATTTGCACAATCAAAAAATGTTTATTTTTTGATTCAGTACATATATTAAAACAAAAGTGCGTTGGATGTCAAATTAAAATATAAATCATTCTAATGTTCAAATATTGACCAAAAACGTTTACTCTAAATAACCCAAAGGATAAATATGGTATAAAAATGAAGACTACAGAGAAAGCAGTGGATGCTCAGCCTTTTTTAAAATCCATGCAAGTGATTTCAGAAATTTATTTGCAGATTTTAGAACACCGATTTTGGCTATTTTTTAGTGATTTTTCAATCTCCATAGCTCTTAGCGGTGGTAAATAACAATAAATAATCCCTGACTTTCTGGATGAATGTGTGCAAAGTTTTTATCTCTAAAGCTCTGAACCTACAAAATATTATAGATTTGTTTAACTTAATAAAAAGAATGGTCAATATATTATTAAATACTACATTAAAACAATCAGAAATGGTCTTAATAAGAAAGGAGGTCCAAAACCTACTAAGTTCCACCAACCTCAGATGTTTTGGGAACGATCTCAGGCTATTTTTGTACTGCTGGGTATCTTCAAGGCAATCTTTTAGGGATTGATACCTGACTGTTTTAAAGCTAAGTTCTGCTAACACATATGGGATTTTGCCTGGCTAAACTCTGTCTCATGCATACTTAAAAGCAGGATTGCATTTTTAGGACTTTATGCTTGACAAGTACTGCAGCACAGTTAAATAGTTGTGGTATTATCAATATTTGTAAACATTTGAACTGAGTGTACAGAGTAATTATTTCTATATAAAATAAGGTTTATCATAGATTATGTAAATCTTGCCTTGTCATCCTGCGTTGCAAAACTGGAACCTGTTGACATTTTCCTGTTTTTCTTACAGGCTATTCTCAGTAATAGGAAACTACTGGTATCTGCCTGTGCAGATGTCCGCAGCTGACGTTAGGAACTTCAGACACCATTGTGCAAGTTGTGTTCTAACCTGCAAAACTTGTTGTAGTGATGATTAGGGATATGACAAATTTTAGGTACATCCCAGTCACAGGTGGATTGCAATTCTCTGTTAATTTTTTGGGGTTGTTCAGAAATTATGTGTTAACAGAATAAAAAATGTTCAAAGGAAAATTAAAACCACAAACTTCTGCTGAAAGACAGCTTCACCTGCTTAGTCTCTGATCCAAGACAGATAACTAAAATTATATCAGCCATTTTGAAACAGAATGTGCATCCTGCAGAACAGAAATTTTGACTTTTGACCAGACCTGACATCAATTATCATTGTTCCTTTGGAATAATGCAGGAGATAAGTTCCTTCACTCCTATGAGAGCCAGAGCACCAAATCACCTGCAGTTGGTCACACTCATGGCAGGGTGAGAGAGACTCTTCAGCTTCTTGTCTGCCATCAGTTATCTGTAGACCATGTTGGTTACTGTGGATTAGTTACATACGTAATATCAAAGACCTTCTGCCTGCAGTCAAGAACTATCAGCTGAACCACTGAAAAAGAAAGTGACTAATTAGATGGGACTAACCCAGAGAGATTTGAAAAGGTATTTATGGTTTGTGTGAAACAGATAGTGCATTACAGCATGATAGAGGGACAATATAATATCAAGAAATTCAGTGACCAAAAATACAGAAGAGTGGGGCAAGGTAATTTTGAATTTTCTAAGAAAGGGATGAAGCTTTAGGAATAACACCAAAGGAAAGATAAATATTATCTTGTTATACAGATGCAAGGACAATATAATTTGGAAATATTACCATAGTTTCTTTTGCTTGATCAGATAATCAGTGTCAATTTTATGACTATGAAAAATATTCCTTCTGCATGAGGTGAGCATGGCAGAGATTTGGTAAAATGATCTCTTGGAAGAAGAGCCAAGATTTTGGAACTGTGACCTTTTCACTGTCCCATCAGCCTGGCTATAAAGTAATTCTAGACTCTGGTTTAATGCAGCAGATTGTGTGTGACTGACACAACAACTGGTTTGCTTCTTGAAACCCAACACAACTGGCTTATAATTCCTGCCATTACTGTTTTCTGTTTCTACGTCCCTAAGTGTACTTCAGCTTTTAGCTATGATCCCATCACTGTTGCTAAAATATTTAATTGCAAGTATTTCTTAATGAAAGGCTAGCCTGCTAGTTCTTACAACTTTAAATAAAAACCTGTCAACATTTTTTTTCTTCTACATGAATGCAGGGACTAAGGTTAATGTTATGAAGGAGCTCTTGACCTCATGCAAAATCCATGAGCCAGGATTCAAAGAAAAACAGTGCAGTGTTTTTGTGAATAGACTTTCCAATTTTTTTAATTCTTGAAGTTACAGTGTGGCTATGCAATCAGCCTTTCTCCAGATGGAAAAGAAATTAGATTTGACTTTCAAGAAATCCTAGGAAATGCAGCTTAGAAAAGGTGGCTGAAAGCTTGTTGCACAGCTCTTTCCATTAGGGCAACTTCTTTCAGATCCCTTATCTTGCCGACCAAATGCATTTCAAGGCTTTTTTTACAACAACTTCATGCTTCATTCCTATAAGAGGAAATACTTGAACTCAGAGAGTACTGAAATATTTTTTCCAAAATAAGAGGGTTTTGTAAATTGCCATAGGGATGGAAGTAAATTATTTATAAATTTAAGTTAAAACAATATGATTTAAAGCAATTTATTTTTGTGGCTCTTGTGCATTCCTCCACTGTTCTTGTAGTCCAAATGTTGTCATGTTTTCCCACTACATTAGAACTTATGGGACTAAATTGCTGAGACAGCAACCACAAAAAATGTCCCAGCAGCACAGGGCATAGGAAAGCTGAGAATTATGGATGGTAATACACTTCTTAAAACACAACCCTGTATTCCATCAACCGCTGATTATTGCCTACACATTTTAGGCTGCCCCGCTCTGCAGGGAAAGTGTTAGCACCCTTCCAGGAAACTGGGATTAATGAAATGTGATAGCCTTGGCAAAACCTTCACAGTATAAATAGAAGTGGATCCCTGGCTTTCTGGATGAATGTGTGCAAAGATTTTATCTCTAAAGCTCTGAACCTACAAAATATTATAGATTTGTTTAACTTAACGCATAGCAGGACACCTACTGATGTTCTTCCAGAGTATGAAGTTAAAAATTAATATAGGATGGGAATGAATGAAAAATAGTCTTATTTTAAGGATGTTAGTCAGAAAAAAACCTAGAAAACTATTTTGAAAAATAGAATAGAATAATTGAAAAATATTTTTTTCATTTTGTAAGTTCCAAGTACTACATATCTCAAGAGTGTATTGATTTGTCAAAAGAACACTGCAAATATTCTTACTAAATATTTCACTAGCTCTCATAGTGCCCTTTTTAATTTAACATTTACAGAGAATCGAGATGCTGTTATTTGTAACAGTTCTGGTCAAAATTAAATATTGTATTAGATAATCTTCCCACATAGCTGTTGTAAGTAAACCAGTGGGGGGACGGTTGCAAAGTCATGAAAGTTCTGGAATGAAATAAGAGGGTGCTTCCAAGCCACCAGTCAGTGCTTGATCTGAGGAAGCCCTGGACATCCTGGTGCAAAGCATTGCACAGGATGCAGGAGATAAGGATCACCTTAAAAATAAAATAAGTCATAGTAAACATTGGCCTATGGCATAAAGGTGTGAGATAGTAGGGCCCCGATGGTTATGAAAGAGCTGTTGTCTCATATTACCTCACACCTGCTTCATGCACTGAGCTTTGCTAATGTCAGACACACAGCTCAGCTTGTGTGTGCACAGCTGGTTATTGTGGATAGGATCAAACTTGGCTCCCTACATGAGGAGAAAAGTGTCTTCTTAACTGAGGAATTTTATCTGCTTTGGCCTAGCATTTTAGGCTTTTAATACTAACTGAGCATGTATTTTAGGCTGTGAAATATAGTACACCCATCTATATAAAAAGTATAGAACTGCCTGTCCTACAATTCCCTGTCCCAATGAAAAGAACAGCCAAAGTCTGAAGCAAAGAAAAAAAACTTGTGTCCAAATAATGAAGTATTCATAATCTTGTCTTGTAACTGGTTACTAGGAGTGTGTAGTCCATATTTTCTAGCAAATAATGACAAAACTTTATAGTTGTCATTGTGCACCTCATATTCAGGGAATATATTCAATTGCAACTAATATATATGTTTAGATAATAAAAGAGATTTGTAGGTGGACATTGAATGATAATAAAGCAAATTTTATGTTTTGCAGTTATACTGACACAACATTAAACAATTAGTATTAGAAATGATGGGGTAGTTTTATGTTTTTTTCTTTTCCTTTAACTCTGTATATTAATATGAAAACAGCATATGTAGTGGCAACAGACTCACAGATTCATAGATATAACATACAAAAGAGACAGACAGACTGAATGTTGGTACATTTTACTTTCCCTACATTAGGGGTTTCCACCAAGAAGGTTTGTTCATCTTGCTTGTCTTACACATTTAAAAGAATTCACAGACCCCAGAGTTTTGGACCAGAGGTTGAAAATCATATTTGTGTGTCAGGAGATTACTGAAGATTGTAGATTGTTACTTGAATGATACATTTTCAGGATTTGCATGCTTCAGCTGGAACTGCTGGTGAGTTTGAACGTAGCTTTGCTAGGTTTATATATACATACATACATACATACATTTATATAATTTGAGTTGTACCTGTGGAGCTGCATGTATGGAGCAGATGCTTGTCCAAGGTAACCAAATTCAATTTTTGGATTTTTAGTTATTTTTTACAAGGGTGTGTGGTGACAGGACAAAGGGAATGGCTGTAAACTAAGAGAGGGTAGGTTTAGATCTTATTTAGATAAGATATTAATTCTTTATGTGAGGGTGGTAAGGCACTGGAACAGGCTGTTCAAAAAGGTTGTGAATGTCTAGAAATGTTCAAAGCCAAGTGTTGGATGTGGCCCTGAGCAATCTGGTCTAGTGGAAGGTTTCCTGCCCATGCCCATGGAAGGGGGGTTGGAACTGGATGAGCTTTAAAGTTATTTCCAAACCATTCCATAATTCTGTGATACTCAATGATTTGTGATAGCAATTACACTGGAAGTTGCATTAGGCATTAACTAAATCTCATGCTTTTGTGCAGAATTGACTGTTGAATAAATAGAAAAGAGAAATGCCTTCTTTCAGAGATGTCACTGACTGTTAAAACTGCATTGTTTTAATCAAAACGTTGCTCCTGACAGAAAATATTTTAAGCAGAATAAGGCTGTCACACAATCTTCAGCTTGGAGTTTTTCAGCGGGGAGCTGTGCCCTCTGCTGTTGGCTTGAGCACAGTGAAAGAATAGCAATAAAGCAGCAGCCTGAATACTTTTGACCAGAAACATGGGTAAAATGGGACAGCTCCAAAATATCTTATCACTATTTTTATAGTGTAAGGTTTTGTCCCAAACCTATTTGTGATATGAGGATTTTTTTAAAAATTCTACAGAATATTCAAGTTTCATTGTAAATTGCGTCTGGTGGCTAAGAATATTTTTTTATTTCTCATCACCTGAGAGACTCATCAGTGAAAAGCAGGTGCAGCAGAACTTTTGAGATGGATTTCTTTTTTCTCACTGATGAAGCATTAAAATTCATGATTTCTTCTGAAACAAAAAGAAAAAAGTAGAAAAAGTACCAACTCTTCTAACAAGATGGAAGTACAAAACCAAAAATTATATGGTTACTGGAAAGGTTATTGTTCTTTTTATTATTGTTGAACTTTTTTTTTCATCAAATACTGCTTAAAATCCAATTCAAAGCTTATTTTTCTATATTACTGGCTTACTATTCTGCCTGTAATTTGCCATACCTTCTAATTTTACTGTCCTCATTGGTGATTGTCACAAAGAACAATTTCTATGAGCCTGTGAGGGATAAACAACTTCTTTCACAATTTCTCAACAGAGTTCTTAATAAAAAAGGGACAGGGGGGGAAAAAATCCTAATTTCAGTTTCAACTATTTGCTGCTATTCTAGACTATTTTTCTCTTTGATCTACTGAGCTGCTGGAAACATAATCTACACAAGCAACATGTTAAAGTTTTGTTACAAATGTAAAATGCAGATATGTAGATATGCAAAAAAGCATGTTTATGCATCACAGTGGTGTTTTAGCTGATTTCTATTATAATATTTTATTACACAGGCAGTGCTCTCTCTTGTTATGTTCCAGACCAAATGCCACAAGCATAGTGCAGGCTCGAGAAGTATCCAAACTGCAAGATGGGAAAGGGATTAAAATCCCCCTCATGGTTAGAGATCAGATTTGTGACCACTTGAGGAACCTGAACATACAGCAGTCTATGGGATGTTGAAATAAATCCCAGAGTCCTGAGGGAATAGGCTGATGTAGTTGCCAAGCCACTCTCCATGACATTTTAAAAATCATAGCAGTCAGGTGAAGACCTAGGTGACTGGAAAAAGGGAAAAATTGCACAATTTTTCTAAAGGCATAAAGGAGGATCCTGAACTACTGTCTTGTCAGCCCTACCACCTGGGAATACAACAGGATAGATCTTCATGGCAGTTATGCTGCATGGAGGACAGAGAGGTGAATCAGAACATCCAGCATGGCTTCACCAAGGGCAAGTCCTGCCTGACAAACTTAGTGGCCTTCTGTGATGGAGTTGACTACATAAGTGTACAAGGGAAGAGACATGGATGTCATCTTTCTGGACTTCTGTAAGGCTTTGGGCACAGACCCCCACAGCATCCTACTCTCAGCTGGAGAAAGATTGATTTGATGAGTGTACTATTTTGTGAATGAGGAATGAGGAACTGGTTGGACCATGGTATCAAGAAGAGGGCAGTGGTCAAGGGTTCAATGTCCTGATGTATGTCAGTACCAGGTGGTGTCCCTCAGGGGTCCGTATGGGGATAAGTACAATTCAGTGTTTATTATCACTGACATAGGCTTAGGGATCAAGTGTGTCCTCAACAAGTTTGCAAATGACACCAAGCTGAGTGGTAGGGTTAACACACCTGAAGGATGGAATGCCATCCAGAGGGAACTGGACAAGCTTAAGCCAGTCCACGAGAATCTCAAGAGGTTCAACAAGGCCAAGTGCAAGGTCCTGTACCTGCGGCAGAGCAAACCCTAGTATTATATAAATTGGGTATGAAGAGATTGAGAGCAGCCTTGCCATGAAAGGCTTAGGGCTGCTGGTGGATGAGAAGCTGGAATGGTGTGCTCGCACCCCAGAAAACCAACCATACCTGCATCAGAAGACTGGCCAGCAG
>NC_031769.1:124435911-124512506 GCF_001522545.3 Parus major
GAGAGAGAGTCCCCCCCTGATTTCTTTACTCGCTCTATAGATTTGGGTTCTTGAAGAAAATCAGTGAACCCCACAAACATATGCTGGCTCGAAACTCGAGTGAAGAGAAACCTCATCACTGAGCTAGCCGGGCCACACTTGAGAAGATCGAGTCAGGTCCTCATCCCCTGCTGTGGGAGCAAGTTGAACACAGGGGAGCCACAAAAATGAGTAGAGGATTGGAACACTTCCCCTGCAAAGAAAGAGTTGTGCTTTTTCAGCCTGCAGAAGAGATGGCTCCAGGGAAACCTCACTATTCAGTACTTTAAGGTGGCCTATAAGAAAGATGGGGATAAACTTTAGTAGGGCATGTAGCAATAAGACAAGGGATGATGTTATAATTGACAGAGGATAGATTCATATTAGATAAATGAAGTTTTTTACAAAGAGTGCTGAAACACTAGCACATATTTCCCAGAGAGGTGGTGGATGCCCTGTCCCTGGAAATACTCCACTTAAGCTTGGACAGAGCTATGAGAAATATGATCTAGATGAAAATACTCCTTCTCATTGCACAGGGGTTGGAACTAGACGGCGTTTAAGGTTCCCTTCCAACCCTCTATGATTTTATGATTCTATGATAAGTGTATCCACTTGCTTGATGGTGCATGGACAGCCTGGCACAGTGAGACTTGTTGGTACTTTTCCTTTTTCACCAGGGTGTGTTTGAAACCTACTGCGTAGGCAACCTAAATATCATATTTATTAAGAACCAGAAACAGTTTCAGGAATGTCACAGAATTTACCCCAGAGACATTAGACCAACTCTGTCACCTACAAACATTCCATCTCTATTTGCACTCAAAACCCCTACCTTAGCCTTGAGTGGAGTTCTTATAGATGTGCAACTAACAAACATTGCAATTGGGAAATTCTAGTGTGTAACCTGAAGTATGAGAATGTGAGGAATGATCAGGATTTAATGAGAATTGTAGAGAAATTGAGCAAGGTTTTTACAAGAATTCATACATATTCCATAACCACCTTCAACAGTGGACATCCCACTGGGATGTGAACGAGCTTTGTGATGCCTCCTCCCCATCTTTGCAATTCCCCTTCCTAAAAAGGAGGGGGAATTAGTTGTTTTTAATAGATAAATCTTGATATCTTTTTTATTCTTAAATGAACATCTGCTTTTGCAAATTTCTGATAAAAGTACGATGTGCCTCAAAATGTCAAAAATATGGCATGCTTTCCCTATTTCTCTGAGTTTGTGCTGCAGTTTAGCACATTCCACACTCCCTACTACCATGAAATCACACTTTGTACCTACTTTGTTATCCTACTCCTCTCACAGAGGTGCAAAAAAATAAACTCTGCTATACTGCCAAAGCATGAGAGAGAATTGTGTGAGTCCCAGGCCAACAGACAAGACTCCAGGTCTCCTTTCAGTTTAAAGTAAGATTTTTCATCTGTTTTCTTCCCAGAGATGGCCTTGAAAACCTGAAAGGTGAACAGACTGAGATGGAGGCAAGGAGCCAAGGAGTTGATCTCAGCTTGAGAACAGGCAGAAAGCAAGTGTTGCTGAATGGAGACAGGTGCATGATGGCATTCCTGCACATTCATGCTCCTAACCTATTCAGAAAAGAAGAAATCCTGAAAAAAATCTTCCTATCCCTTACCAACTCCCTGGCCGTTGTCCATCCCATTGCAGGCTGACAGAGCAGGAATGTGGGAGATTGTGAAGGACTCTCCCAGTTATTTCACTTCAGCTCTGAAGAACATCTTTACCTGACAGGACAGATAGTTAAAAAATCAGAATTGTTACTTTTGTGAAGAATTCATATTCTGTTTGTTTCTTTGCAGTTTACTCTAATTTCATGCTTCCCAGTAACAGTGTCTTGAAAAATGCCCACTCTTATTTGAAAGGACTATACCCTTGTTTTCTTTAGTGGAAGATTAAAACCACTCAGATGATCTCAATAACATCAGTCTTTGACAGCTTCTTGAAGTGACAAGAAAACAGATCTAAGTAAAGATATTTTGGCTTCTGTGTTTTAGAAACTGAACCAAAAAAAATATGAAGAGGAGGCTGGCAGATGGAAACAAGAAATGGAAAACCCACAGGAAAAGTATCTAAGATGTGTAGAATAATATGGCACCAGACTGGATCTGAAGATGTGGGAAGATGGAAAGGAAATATATGTTAGGACAACCTGGTGAGATTAGAGTTCTAGCTTCTGGCTGCCTTACCTGCACACCTTGAGTACCTCTAATCCGTATACACTAAACAAGGTTATCTTAGCTTTGCTTGATGGTAGTAACAAAGTGTTTCTGTCCTTTACAATAATCATTCTGTGCTTTGATGAGGATACTAATTTTCAGTGAAGGACAGCCCTTCTTTTCCTCATCTTTGTATTGCTCTCTGCCACATACAGCAACCATTGAATTTTGGTTCTGTTTTTCTTATTACAGAAGTATTGCTTTCAATGTTTTTGTAATTGGCCATGTGGTGCTATTGTTGCCTTTGCACTAAAACTTGCTGTCCTCATAGGAAGGTTAATCTTGTCTAATGCAAGACTTTGGACTTCAGATATATTATTTTTTCTCACTGTTTTATTTTACTTTTACTGAACATCAGCATATGGTGTACATTAATAGTTCATACACATTAACCCTAGATATTTCTTTTTACTTGGCCAACCACTTCAAAAGTGTACTTCATCCAGAGACTACTGAGAACACTGGTTCTTCTACTTCTTTCCCAAGTTTATATCAGTAAGTGAAATTAAATTCTAGCAAGCATTTTAAGAAGGAATTATGAAAGCAGCTCTTATACTAAGTAAAATTAATATGAATTATTTTATTATATTTTATGAAATATATGTGAGATATTTTGAGGTTGTTGTTTCTGCAGGAGGTTGGACTAGATGATTTTCTCGGGTCCCTTCTAATCTGAGTCTTTTTATGATTCTGTGACTGGAATGTTATAAAATACTTCTCTATCTCTATAAAAAATACTGGAACACTAGATAAGAATATTGAGTTCCTGTTTTATTCTATTTATTTTCTAAGAACAGATAAGGAATCATAGATTGTCCTGTATAGAGAATATGTCCAGAATTAAAGACAGGAAGAATGAGTCAGGAATGTAGGCATCGCCTTGGGAATTTTGAACACGGATGTGCAATGATTTTTATAATTCCTTACATTTGGATTAGGACATACATAGATAATGGCTGTTCTCTAAATTTTTATCTGTAGTGAAAACCAGCATGTGAATAAATTAAAACAGCCAACAGTCCAAAATTTATCGCTTTGTTAAGATAAACTAATAAAATGGAGAGCTCAGATATGTGTATTTATAGAAAAAAAAAGAGTATCCAGTAAGCGATGGTGTGGGATGTTGCAAGATGGGGATGATCTCAGTTATTACAAACAGGAGACTAGATCTAAATGAAGGGGATTATAAAAGCTATAATTAGCTAATGCTTCCTAAAAGCCTAACCTAAACTGTTGAGGTTTTTCCATTCCAAAGCACAATACCATACAGAGATCACATATCATGTAGTAAGTACAGAAAGAAAAACAAACCTTATACAAAAAGTATTGTCTTCAATTATTTCAAAGCAATCTTTTAAACTTTTTGGAACAAATACTTTTCCTTTAATGATGCTGTGATTGCTGAAGGATTGTTTACTTATTATATTGGAATATAACAAACACATTACAATCAAATGTCACCAAGTTATGTTGATTTTATTTACATGCTTAGAGATGATGCTTTAATCTCTAATTTGTGGTGTAAATTCCGAAGAAAGCAGATGGGTGGGTGAAGAAAATGGAATACCTTGTCTTGTAAAAGCAAGCTTACTATTCTCAGGAGTGATTTCAGTGCTGTTTTACTTATTGTTTACAAATATTAACATGTGAACATAAAAACTCTAGAAAGGATGGCAGTGTCTGTTCTGCGTGAATCTTATTCTCTGCCTGTAGAGGGTTTTCGAAGTGTGCAAATATACAAACCCTGACTGAGAATAAGTAAAGGGGCACAGGAGATCTTTCTTTTCACAGAGAGCCAGCACATGTCTTGCCCTTTATTGTCAACACATGGATAACAGAGGGAAGCACCAGAGAAGAAGGAGGACTATGAGCAATGCCATGGTTTTTCAGAAGTGTGGTTAATGCTGTTTTACAAAGGACAGGCAGTTTGTACCGTCTGCTAGAGATGTGAGAGAACAAAAAGTGCCTTGCTGAGACATACATAGACTAAACAGGGAAGCTCAGGCTTGAGTCTCCCAAGTTCCCCCCAGCACACCCAAAGAACATCTGGTAAACTAATTCAGTAACAAGACCAAGTTACATTAATTTTTAAAATAAATTCACTGTTTCTTTAAATGCACTTTTTTTTAACTTTAAAAGCAGACAACTGCAATTTAAAATAAATCTCAAATATCTGTAGTAACTAAAAACGATATTTACTTGAACTGTGTCTATAAAGTGTACAAGTATGAGCACTCCAGCTAAAACAAAGGATCTGGCTATAATCTTTAAATTCTTCACATGCTTAAATTCTTGGTTAGGTTGGCCTTTTGTGCTGGATGACTTAGCTGTTCAGCAGCAGTGCTTTTCTCTAATTTTGGAAGCAGAGGAAGGTCTTACAACCATTTCGCCCAACACAGCACAAATCTGTCACTGTGCAACAGTGCATCAGTGGCCCATTAAACTCCTCTCTTCTCCCCCATTGTACTAAATAAACGAAAGCTTCTGTTATGATGCCATAGAAGCAAATGACTCACTGAATATTTGACTGTCTAGCTACAGAAAATCTTAGTCTTTCTGAGTCAGTGCTAAGAGTTGTTTTCTGTTTGAATGATAGATAAGTACATCTTAAGGATCCATAAGGAGGTTTTCTCCACCGGGAAGATGTCTTGCCTTCACGGAGGCACTGAAGCTATAGTGGGGACTGTTGAAGCAAACACATCAGTTTCTAATGTATTTTTTTTTTCTGAACAGCAGCAGAACTCTCATAATACAAAATGGCTCATATTTATCTTCACTCTTGCAGTTGGGTTCTGTATATAAGCACAACTGACTATTAAAATATAAACCTTTTGTGGAAAAGCACAGCCTGAATGTCTGTTTTCCCATATTACAGGATGTTTAGTAGCAAGTGTTACATGATGTTAGTCTGTGTACTACCACCCAGAAAAGTCGTAATATTGTCAAAAGCAAAAGACTGCTGTCAAAGCTGATAAATCCAGTAGGGCTTAATGAAGGTGTTGTCTGTCTGTGATGAAACAAGGAGACTTAAGATGCCTTTTTAAAAGTACTTTTGGGATTATATCATTGCTAGTCCACATGAGATTGCTTAAGATTGCAAAATTTGTGTTAGGTAAGGATTGCTTGACTTCATGGACTATACATCCAGCTTCTGAAGTTAAATTCTTTGTGTTTCCTTGTGGTTTGGGTAGATTATCTGTTATTTTACCATAATAAATAATTTTTTACAAGATTACAATTTCTAATTTTATTATACTCAAAGTTGTTGTCAAACTCAGACCTTTAATAAACTCAAGAGAAGTAGAAATACAATGCATTCAGCATCTCTGAATTTATAGCTAAACAAATGCTATTGGTCTTGGAATACACAGATGAAAATTGTTGGCCTGTTGCCCAATCATGTGTGTAAGACCTATAATTGAAACACTAAGTTCATTGCCTCTCCCATAAAAGGTATAGTGATGCAAGGTTAGAAAAATATTTTCCGTGTCTAATGCCCTAAAATACTTTGCTATAATTTCTGCAGAGAACCTTTGCAAAAAGCACATGATTAAAGCTGGAATGTCCTGCTGGAATGGAAGAAGACTGAATAGTGAAACCAACTTTACAAACACCAATGTTTAGGGATACAAACAGAGAAGGATTAACATGAATTTCAGGTTGTTGTGGGTGCTTGATCTGCTGTTGTTTGTTCCATCCAGCATGCTGCTTACTGACTACAACTCTGCAAGAAAGGAATGAAATAGATTGGTGATGTTCTGCAGTGGGGACACCCAGAACAGGCCAGATTTACCCCTTCAGTAAAGGTGTTCCTGTAGCAAGTAGCTAGCCAACACTTAGCATTTGTGTAGCCGTTTTGATGAGTAACAGAATTTGCAAGAATCATATTATTAATCTTTAACACAGTCCTGTGAGGTAGAGAATAGGGTGCTCTACTCTCTGCATGGCTACAGCAATGTGAACAGTGGCCAGGGACAGACAACCACAGCTCCTCAGAGGAGATCACTGTTTGAGATGGGACTAAATTTAATGGCTTCTCATTTTTTGTCATATCCCTTTCATTACAGTTTTGATGTCCTGGAGGAATTTGTTTTTTTAATAGATGGGAAATCTTTCCTCTGTCATCTGTGGGATGTTTGAGAAATTGGAAGATGCTGATTGACTATACAAGCTGCCAGGATTAATGAGCTTGAGACTTCTTATCAGCATTTCTTGATCTGTGATCCTTCATTATCATATATTTAATCCTGGTTTCTCCATTTCAGCTGAGAATATTTCTTAAAATTAACCAGTAAGATGTACTAATAAATGATGTCTGTTTCATATTATATCTTTGTTGTGCAGTAGTGAACTGGTGCATTATTCATGTCCTCAGAGAATGCACCTGAACACAAAGGTTACATTGATCTCAGTTCTGAGCAAACCACAGTTTACAAGTCTATAATGGTTGACTATAGAGAGCTTTTTGGCATCACTAGAATTGAGAGAAAGACATCAACCCAGCACCAAGCAAATGTGAAGAACAAAAGAGAATTATTTATATTGTCAACTGCTTTCCACAGTCAAAAGCATGTTCTCCAATGACAGTGACTAGGATCTGTGCCTGTGACAATCTGGGGAGGATGCACAATCACCACTGCTGGCAGTGCCAAAGTCTGCAGATCCAGATGGCTACCAGCATGCTCTGGGTTCCAAGCTAGGATAATAAAATACATTTCATTGCTCACTATTACTGAACTCTTAATGTGTTGGATTATAGGCCAGGACCATTACTGCAGTGGCAAAAATAGCAAATATCAGAGGGCACCTCTCATGTCACTCCTTGGTATGATGAAGATAGTGCTTCCAAGAAAGTCTGAAATGCATCCCAGTGCAACAGTAGTCACTGTCTTTCTTACAAGGATGAAGCATAATAGCCTTATTTACCTCTAGTTTGTCATATCAAAGCCCTTACTAATCTTCTTTGGAGACAAGTTAGGAAGATCAGAGAATTCATGCTGGAAAATATTCTGTCCTTGCCTAGGAGAAGTTACACAATGACATAAAAGGTTTACTAACAAAACCCCTCAATCAGAATATTCAAACTGGCCTGTTACATTTGACTGCTTTTATAAACACCCTGAAGCATCCTTAAGGTCAAGAGTAAAGAACTTAGTTCAGAAAAGGTCTGAATACTTTCTCCCCATACTTCAAACATATTTCTGTACCTCAGCACTACTGTGGGTATGTAACTTCACTGAAATTACTTATGAGAATGGAAGTTTGATTGGATCACTTAAAATATGTCTGACATCAATCTTAAACCAGCTATGAAATCTTGCATCCATTCAGGTGAATTAAAAAAAAGAGTAAGGTTGTATTTTTCTTTACAAAATACATAATGTAAAGATGCATTAAGCAACCAATGCATTTGTAGAGAATGGAGAGTAACACCATGGAGAAATTTTTAAAAAGATACTGAGGAACATGAAGACACAGAAAGGTAGGACTAAA
The DNA here is from genome assembly GCF_001522545.3 of Parus major. Classification (NCBI taxonomy): domain Eukaryota; kingdom Metazoa; phylum Chordata; class Aves; order Passeriformes; family Paridae; genus Parus; species Parus major. Next base: position 124,443,667 of record NC_031769.1, read on the forward strand.
GAAAGATAAACTAGCAAAACTTTTTTTTTGCACTGACAAATCACTGTGCTGAGTCATGCTAAAGTGTGAGACAAACAGCATTTCTGTTGGCTGCACTGGCATCTTTAAAGTAGAGATGCATTTTAGAATCCATAGCCCAGGCCTGCATGTGGTCATATTAGAGAAAGCTGAATATTGCATTGGAGCCCATCAAGATGCATCAGTATAAATTCAGATAAATGAGACTTAGAATGCAGAAGATGAAATCTGAGGATTTTGTCCATCAGACTGTAATGTACTACCAACTGCAAAATGGGATACTGCTCTATTATTGTATCCCCAGACCAACTTTTAAAGATTAGATCTTAGGATCACTGCATATCATTCTTTCAATCTGCTTTAGGATTTATTTTAAAAAGCCTCAATTTATGACAGACTGCTAATTTCTTAAACTGCTCTGAGAAGAACATTAACATTCCCAGCCAGTATTTTTTCTAGGTTGCTAAAGGCTTTTTTGTTAGGTTTTTTCCCCTCTCTTCTGGTAATACCTGCTGTTGTTCAATATGTGTGACAAGAATGGGCTTCCTAGCACTGACTGCTTTTTTATTACATACTACTTACACTTGCAATGCACATATAAATGTTTATACTTACACACATCCAGTTACCTTTTCATTATCAACAGACAATTCTTTCAAAGTTGCTTTGTGGTCTCAGAGTGAAATTTTGACTCCATTGAAGTGAAGCACAGATATTGATAGAAATGGGATGGAATTCTCTGACCTTTCAAAGTTCACAAATTGTATGGATTCAGAAGGAGCGATTCTCTGAAAACTTTGGGAAACACACACTCCCAGAATTTCTGGAAAATGTCTATGTGGTGAAAACTCTTCTGCCTGCAAGTTCATATTTCAAGGGCTGGAAACACATGATTTTCTTATAAAATTATCTTTTAGGAGGATGCATCTCACTGGAAAATATGTGTGAAGTATTTCAGATTTGCTGCATTCATGGAGATGCCTCTTATAGAACTCTTATGAACTCTTCCAGCCATGTTAGCATTTCTGTGGCCTGGTTACAACTGTTCCAGGCAAAGCTACTGCCAGAGTATCTTGCAAGATAAAGGTCATACATAAAACTCTACCTCAATTTAGAAGAGTTGCCAATCTGCTGGAATTTCCAAACAGGCACATACAGACCTTATAAAAGCAAACAGTACAGGTCAAACTCTTGTACTTGGATTATTTCAAGTCAGACTGTGCCAGTGTATATAAAAGTAGAGAGCCCAGCTCAGATTTGGATTTCAGTGAGTGCCATACAAGCAAAGCCCTATGGGAATCAAGAGGAGAGTCATATTCCTGCAGAATTTATCTGTTCAGTTTTTCAGATCTGGAAGAGGTATCTGAAATATACACTGTATTTTTGTTGTATCAGATTTATATGTGATAAATAATAATTATTTTTTTTTTTTTAATACTATACTTGTCCTCCAATTTGTTCTCATTTTAGTAGGCTGCTACAAGGAAAGCTTGTTCACCTTTTTGTTCCTTTTGCTAAATCTACAGTCTTACTTTTTGTTTTCATGTTTATTGTATCTCACTGACTAAATATTAAGTTTTGCAAATGGTAATGTAGGTTCTAAAGCACAACAGCAGGATGATGGGATTTTGTAAGCAAGGTCCTGAAGTCTAAACTACAGACTGCTGAGTTACACACCTTCTAAACTGGAAAGATGTAGTAAAAGTCTGCCTAATATTTATCTAGAGGTACTACACAAATAAAAATGTTAATATACCTAAAAAACTAATTGTTTATAAAAACAGCAAAATCAACCCAATATGTTTCTCATTTTCCTTTGGCAGATCTTCCAATAAGATCTGGCTGTCAAGAGGGGTTTCCATTCATTCCTACAATGTTTTCCATAGCATGGCATCTCAGTGAGGCATATGACAATTTGGCTTTTTGGCTATGGCATGCCACCATGGCATCCCTCAATCAAAAGCATTGAGTGACATGCTTTTCCTGCACTGCCTGGCATGCAATGTGCAATATGTCAAAAAACACTGCTGCCCCATCCATACTGTGCATTATCAGATTCCTTTTTGTTGTACTGTTTTATTCCACATGCTATTAAATATAGTAGAACATATATTTAGATTGGTCACAGGCACTGAGTAAATGCTTTTGCTCACTTAACAGTGTACTCAATACGGGCACACTCTGCGCTCCAGCAAAGCCCTTTGCATGATATCACTCACGGGAAATGTCCCTGAGCATGGTGAAACTTGGAAAACCTTAGCTTTGAGCAGAGACACTCTTGAATTACATGCTGCTGACACATTTACCTCTGTGTCCCCTCACAGTCAGCCATTCCTAGCTGTCATGCTGGCTCCTGAAGACAGCTGGAAACTGGCATACTGAGGTGAAGCAGTATTTTGGTTGTTCTAATTATTTCAAGGTATTGGCCAAGACAGTCATGGCTGGCAGAGCTCAAAACTGCTGCCAGTTGCTTTTCCATGCATCATTCTCCTGTACGTGTTTTGTGTACTCTGGGTAAAGCCATGGCTCTGAGCCATTTTCCAGACTCTGCTCATTTGCTTTCCATTCTCAAAAAAGAAAATCTATGACTTCAGGTAAGGTATTTTTGTAAGTGAGATGAGCATGGTTATGGTTTTTGCTTGTTTAGCAGAAGCAGATGCAGCATCTGAACTGCACATCCAACAGATGGTGTTCCATAGATATAATATGTTATTTGTACTCTGGAGCCTCTGTTTCAATCTTTCCTTTAGGTAACAAATGTACAAACCCCTTTTTTGGATGAAAAACATCTTATGTGTTAGGTATCCAACAGCACCACCATGTTTTATTTATTTTAATAGTCTTTTGAATAAACTGTTATCAGGTGCCCAACTGTGATTCTATAACTGGGTGCCAGTTTTGGGTAAGATGATTTCTGCAATTACTAAAATCCTGAACTTTTTCATTGATAGGATAGATTGATCTTGTTATGCTCTTGCTATTTCAGATGTCTGATGGCTTTTACAACATGTCCAAGGTTTACAAAATAGAAGGAAATCACTGAATAAAAGTGTGAATGCACTAGGTAACTACATGCCTCTTAAATGTTTGAAGCTGTGACCTTTTCTTAATTATAATGTAATTTCTGTGACAGAAGTGTTTATTTCCTAGAAAAAACAATTTTTTACAAGTTAGATAATGAATTTCTGAGACAATAGCAAAAGAAAAGAATAAATGTAGGTCCTAAGGAATGAAAAAAAAAATGCTATTCTGATTATCTCTTAAGGCAGGTAATATTAATACATTTGCTTTTTGCTCCACCTTTGATGTGGAAAGCAATAGGAAAAGAAAGCAGTCAGTTGTGGGATGACACAGTGCCTGGGGCTGACTCCATGTACCTACATTTGTCACTTGTGTGTAAGTTACTGCCTGGAAGGCACAACGAGCAAAAAGATGCTCCTCTGGGTGCAACAGGACTAGCTCACTGGAAAGCTAAAATATGAAGACTTTCACTGTTGGCTGGGGCTTTTTAATAAAGATTGCAAAAAGTCTCACATAGAGCAGTGAATTTAAATAGTAGGGGAAAAACTGCCTTGCATCTTTTTCTGTGTAATACAAATATTCCTCACCTCCACAAAGGGCTCCAACAAGCATTCTTTGTGTGTATGAAGTTGATTAAAAGTCTCTCTGAGACTTCCATGAACAAGGCCACTAAAGCTGTCTGCTTATACAGACAGAAAACAAGCTGCTCCAATTAGAATTTCACAAGCTTACAAGTGTTTCTCTGTAGACAGATAAGGTAGAAACCAATTCAAAAGGATTAATGTCTAAGCTTTCTGATTTAAAATTGCAACAGGCGTCAACTTTACATGCCTGCCCTTCCAACAGATGTGACACTATCCATTTGATTGATGACAGAGTAAAATAAAAAAGTTTTTTCTTTTGCCCCAGAGTCTCTTTCGAAAGCAAAAATATGTATTTTTCCATATCATTGTACCCAAGTCCCCTCCTAGTACTTTCTTAATTGAATTCTCCCCAAAGAAGGTATGAGGAACTACATGTTTTGGAGGATACTTTGATGATGAACACATCTCTGCTCCTCTAAAGATAGTAAAGGATACCTCTTACAATATTTTGTAAGTTTCTAAGGTTTATTGAGTTTTAATTTGATGTATCTTCTCTATGTAAAAATACCATTTACATCACTACAGAAATTTTCTCAGATGCAGTTTCCTAAGTGAGACAACTTGTCCTACCTTTGTCTCAACGGATTCAGGATGTCTACTTACGTTTATACTCAGAGCATGAAGAATTTACTGATCAAGTTTAATAAAGTAATTTTTAGTAATGCTAAACAAAGTCCATATTTAGATATTTATTAGCCTAGCTACACGGCACAACTAGAAGGGGAACCTTTATCTTCCAGCTGGTTTGGGGACATCAAATAGGACCAAATTAGTCCTAAGCTCTGTATTTTGCAGCTTCTCAGACTTTTTCCTGTACCTCACCAACACAAAAGGTATAACCTCTCCCAGCTGCAGGTTTATTCCACGCTGCATTACTGCGCTGATAGGTACAAGGAGCATTTGAACAAGTTCACTGCACTTGTGTTGGAAATCTCCATGGTTTGTGGTGCTTCTTGACTGACTCCCAAATATTTATCTTGGAATAGCATTTAGTTTGAGTTATGTAGTTTGAATTTTTAGCTCAAGGTAGACAGAGTTGCATCAGTGTTAGCATGGACTGACAAAGCTATGGAAGAACCGCCGAGTATTCAGAACAGATGTGCAGGAAAAGCCAACTATTGCAACCATACTGTCACTAACTCCCCATCATCTGAAAATCAAATGCTTTCCCGACTAAAATACCCACAGCTAAATTGCCTAACATGTGAAATATATTTGGTGTGAAGCTCCCTGCATGAAGAACTGACTGGACAACACCAAATCCAAACCTGAGCCAATGGTCAGGAATGGCCTCCTTTGGGGCTTCCTTTGCTCAGCGGTTCCACAGGCTGTGAGACATCCCTGCAGGCAGACACAGGCCCCTTCTGAGCAAGGGGAGCATTTGTGAAAGCAGGAAAGCGGCAGTGGGGGAGCCTGCCCGCCCTGGGAGCTCGTCCCGAGTCACCGCATGTGCCTCACGCCCGCGGCGCTGCCCGGGGAGGGAGAACCGAGCTCCCTCCGTCCGCTCCCGGCGCTGGGGCCGAGCTGTCCAGGCAGCCTCTCCTCACCCAGCCGGGACCCACGGCCCCGGGGGCTGCACCGGCTCGCCCGCGCCTCGCACCCTCTGTCCCCGGGCTGAGCCTGCGGGGCGGGGATGGAGGGAACCGCGGGGTCCTGCCGGCATCCCCCTGCCTCCTCCGGGGGAGAGCACGGCTCTGCCCGGCGGCCGCCCCCTGCCCGGCCCTGCCCGGCCCTGCGGGGAGGACGCGAAGCCGCGGCGCTCTATAAAAAGCCCCCCGGGCCGGGAGGGAGGGGAGCAGCGCAGAGCGGGACGGGGAGCGGGCAGCGGCGCCATGGCCCAGTCCGTGTGGGGCTACGACAGCGACAACGGTGAGGGGGCTCGGGGCCGCCGCGGGGGCCGGCATCAGCCCGGCTGAGCAGGGGAGACGTTTCTTTGTCTTTGTCCCTCAGGACCCGAGCGCTGGCACGAAAACTACCCCCTGGCCAAGGGCGACTGTCAGTCCCCCATTGAGATCAACAGCAAGGACGTGCAGCACGACTCCTCTCTCGCCTCCTGGCACGCCAGCTATGACCCCGGGGCAGCGAAAACCATCCTGAACAACGGGCGCACCTGCCGAGTCGTCTTCGACGACACTTTTGATCGATCAGGTCGGTCTGGATTTTTGGGGGGTTGCTAGGAATCAAAGCAAAAAAAGCGTTTTCAAAGTGCCAGGTATCAAAAAGCGCCCTTTAGTATCCAGCCTGTGCAGGCCAGCAGAAAAAAGTCGCTTGGCAATATTAAAAAGATGCTCCTGAAGTTTATTCTGGTGGATCTGAAGTGGGACAGAAAGGCTGTTAGCTACAGGGGAACCCCTGAAATACAGCTGGATGGTGGACTTCTCCCTATGTCACCTCCTTCATCAGACTCCACATCTCCAGGTTTTGTGTAAGGGACAAGAGTGGTGCCCAGAGTGGTTTAGAATGCTCTGAGATACTTTGTAAACAAAAAACTTGTATATACATTTCTACTGATTATGATCTTGATTTCTTCTGCATACTAATTTTTCAGGTACCTCAGAGCCTAAAAAAGTTATGAGAATAGCATTTATGTAAAATGGCATTTTATAGTTTCTGGAAAACAAATGGCTTTGTTATTTAATTGAGATCAAGCAATCTCATTTCTCTAAATTAAATTGTTCAAAACTTGATTGCAGAGCTCTATCTGTATAGCTCTGGATGCAGATAGGCAACAAATGTCAAAATTAATAAATTCATAATATATAATACAAAGACATCTCAAAAGCATGCAGTATTTATTGGTCCTTCATCAAGAAAGAAAACAATATAATTAATGGAAAACAGTTACTTTCCTTTGTATTTCTGTGCATCTGTGTTGATGGCACTTGTATTGAGATTTTGTTCTTAGTAAGCTATATCACAGATGAAATATATCCATAGTACATTGAAAGATCACTCTCCTTCTTGTTTATCTTGATGAGCCCCTTGTTTCCTTGGACTTCTTTATCATTACAGCTACTTATTTTTGTTCCATGTCTCTCAGATGGCATCTCAACTATTTAGGACCAGGACTGTCTCTAAATTATGTATTTTTATGCTCCTTTAGTATTTATGACCACTGTTTCTACACAGCAATCTCATAAATTGCAGTTTTATTACCATAGAAACACAAATGGTCTGGATTGGAAGTGACCTTAATGATCATCTAGTGCCAACCATACCCTCATCACCACCTTCCACTAGACCAGGTTACTAAAGATGCATCCAACCTGGCCTTGAACATTTCCAGGGATGGATAATCCACAGCTTCTCAGGCAACCTGTTCCAGTGCCTCATCAACACCACAGTAAAACATTTCTTCCTAATATCCAATGTGACCATACTCCCTTCCAGTCTGAAGACATTCTTCCTTGCCCTATCACCACCTGCCCTTGTAACAAGTTCCGTTTATAAGCCAGAATGCTCTTCCAAAAGCTTTGCATAAAATGAATGCCTGGACTGAAACCATGGGAAGGAAATAGGTAATGAATATTTTTACATAGTGGTTCTGTTCTGTCTTTTTTACAGCTTCCTAAAGGCTGAGGTGTTTTAGGTGTTTTAGGCTGCTCAAGAAGTTGTCTGCCCAGGGAACAGTACTGGAGAAAGATTCTAATTTGGGCAAACCAAATGCAGTCCTTGGTGCAGCACTCCCTCTTAGTAATCTTCCCTCCATTTCCTCCCTGTCTGTCTCCTGATCACCTCTGTTGTTTCTTTGGGCATGCAGTGTGTACATTCACTCCTGGCTGCCCTTACTTTCTGCAGGTTGCTGGACAGTAATTTAGGACTCAAGCGTTTCACAGGCACGTGTCTGATCAGAATACAATGCCTGACAGTTCAGAAAACCATGAGAAAAAATTTTGTAGACATTTTATTGCCTTCATTTGTTGGCTTCTGCAGTGCTAAGAGATGAAGATACATAGTAGTCACAGATTCCATTTTTATTGGAAAAAGAAATATAGTTGAAGATTTTTTATTTTCCCAATCACACGGAAGATTTTGAATGTTAAAAAGGTTTGGTTTTATGCTAGAGAGACTTGTATACTGTTATGAAGTGCTGTTTTCAAGTGCTTCACAGTATTTTAGCTCAGGAAAGGGCTACCTGTAAGAAATGAGTAGTAAATGAGTTTCCAAATCTGACACTGATTCAGCTTGGAAATGTAGGTAGATCGCATAAATTCAGCTCCTTCCTCCCATTGATTCCAATGTGAAATGGCAACCAAATACCAACCAAATTTGAGGAGCTGGATTCTAAGCCTTTTTTGTCCTATATTTGAAATTATTATTATTATAATTTTTTTTTTTCATTGAAGGCTTCTACAGAAGGTTTACTCAATATTACTCGATACTATACTGAGTTATGATTATTTATGTTTGAAAAAATTTTAAAAGTAAGAGGAATTACTGCTTAAGTCTCAACAGTGCTTTTTTTCTGGCCCTCCCCTTGATGGTTGTGACACCTACCAACTAAAAAGAGAAACTACAAAGTTAAACCTCTTGCTCTGTGTAGGTATTCCAACTTGTAGGATATCAAGAATTCATTTGAGACCATTGGGCAAAAGAGGATTTCAATGTTAACTTTGAACTTCAAAGCTATTGGTGGAAGTTCAAACTTGAATGCTATTTAAACAAGGCCTTCTGGCACTGCAGTTGTGAACTACATTATCAGCTTTCTGTGTAAGGAAACACGACTCATTCCAACCTTAGGTAATGAATGAAAAATACATTTGAGAGCTTATCCTCTAAGCAGTCCCTGCTCAAAAGAATCTCCAGGCTGAAAGAGCAGGTGTGATGTTCTGAAAGTCAGAGTTGATGTCAACTGTCAGACTGATGCATGGTCAGCATTATTTGGCTAAGCACAACAGAAGTAACAGCTTCTTAGTTTCTCTTGCTGGTGGCTCAAGAACAATTTTCTAACTCACCTGACCTAAACTTCATTGTCTTCCCTCACTTCCAAGAAACAGATTTTTTTTTTAATTTTTATTTTCTCTTAGAAGCAGCTATCTGTAACCATTGTTTAGGTGTCTGACCTGAAAAAGGTATGCCAATCATGGACTGGAGGTACTTTTTGAAGCACCTTTGGGTAAATTCAACAGCCCTAACACCAATCTTTTTAAAAAAGACCCTTTCTTGACGAGAATCACCTGAGAACACTCTCCTCTCTCCATACCAGGAACTGTAGTGTGTCCACTCGCCAGGAGAAAAGAGGCTTGTTGGGTAGCTGGGCTTTGATTCTGTGCTTGACTCACAGCAGCTTCCACAGCATTCACATCAAACAGAACTCCTGACAGCAGAGTTTAGCACCAGCCACATAAACTGGCGAGTGTTGTGGGCGCCTTGTGGCGGGCTGGCGGTAGGAGGGGAGCTGTGCTGTGTCCCCATGGGGTGCTGGTGTGGTGGCAGGTGCTGATGCTGTGTCCCTGCAGTGCTGAGAGGGGGGCCGCTGACCGGCGCCTACCGCCTGCGCCAGCTGCACCTGCACTGGGGCTCCTCCGACGAGCACGGCTCCGAGCACATCATCGACGGCCAGAAGTACGCGGCAGAGGTAGGACGGGTTTGTAGTGGTAGCATTCAGACTGGAATTTGTCTGCTTTTTCATCTGAACACACTAACCATTCTCCCTCCTGAAAGTATTTAGCTATTGATTTTTCCCTGCCTGTGAAACTTGTGAATACTGCTTAAAATGCAGTGGTGTAAGTTGCAGCTGCTGACAAATGTATCCCTGCAAGTATCTACTAACACGGATTTCTTCATGCCAGAGTTTTTGCTGGTATCTTTGAATGTTTTAAAACTATTTGCGACAAAGCAATCTGTTACTTCCAAATAGGAAGATCTGCTGAATTTTTTTTGGCATTTAGTCATTTCTGGTATAGCTTGAGTTACCAAGCTAGTTTCAGAAAGAATAGAAAAACTCACTAAAAGCATATTTGATAAGCTGATGTTCAAAATTAGATCCGTCTTAAAACTGATTCGGAGTATGTCTTAGTTCCTGAACATATCTGCTTTAAAATAGCTGGGTTTATTTTCAGGAACGACATAAAATGTAATGTTTGTGTTTTGTTTTGTTTTGTTTTGTTTTGTTTTGTTTTGTTTTAAATGTAAACCACTGCAGGGCTGTTGTCCTAGTTCATTAAAATTAATGAATGTTTTAGGCCCTGAATACTTCTTCAGGTCCTAAATGTAAGTGAATTAACTATTGACGCTAGAGAATTGCTAGCAAAGGCTGCCTCCTTCCTCCACTTTGAGATTAGGCTCAAAATACATACCAATGCCCACAAAAATCAGTATGTGTTTAACTGCCTTCCACCTGTACTCTTGTGGCCCAGAGCTTGAAGAAGCTTTGCCCACCTCTTGCAGGACAAAACTGAGGCAAATATTTGCAGGGTCAATGTGCACAAACATTGCAGAGATGACTGCAGGTGATGGCTTAGGATTTTTTTCCCCATTCCTTAAGCACAGACAATCTTTGCTAGTGTTCTGCTTTCTGTGGCCAACTAAAGAGAAAAAAATATCTGCTTCCTCAAACTATTTCTTGGCTAGTTCAAGCACAGACTTTTTATGTTACTTTTGTTAGCAGTACTCATGTATTTGTTGACAGGAGAAGGATGCCTGGAATATATGTACTTTAGCTACATTGCAGCCAAAGATTTATAGTTGCTCCAACTTTATCCTTAACATTAGAATCCTTACCCTCAAGAGAAATGAAACAGAGAAAAATGGATTAGTTTAAGTTCAGGACAAATTATTTTTTTGGTTATTTTAAATATGCTTTAAAAAAAACCACTGATTTTGTATCTATACGTGTATATATACGTGTAGAACACGTATGACTGTTCCAAATTCTCCTTAATCTGAAATTGCACACTGCTAGTTGCAGCATTTGTTGCTATATACATGAGCTAGAGATTTTCTAGCTGGACAGGGATTCAAAAATTTGAAATATATCCTGAAAATACAGCATTGTTGAAAGTGGATATGAGAAAGAAATGTCCAATTATAACCCCACTCCATTCCAATATGATGTGCCAAGAGCAGTAAGAGATACAAACCAATAATATATGCACTACATACAAACCAGTGTAAATCCTTGACATCTGCACCACCTGAAGATCTAAAAATGTACTTGAGATGAAGTGCATGTCAGTAGGTGTTTTATGCACTGCATGTGTGCATGTCATGTGCTTGGATTAAACTATTTATAGTTGCATTGTCTGATATTGTGTGGTAAACTCCATTTTCTTTGTCCTATGCTTCAATTAAATTCAAAGCAATGCTTTATGGAAAGCATGAGCATATAAAAGCATGGGAACAGCAGTAAGAAATAAATACTTAAACAGTTTTCTTTTTCATGTCCATTCCTTTACTTACTGTGTACCAGAATATTTTCTTAATTTGATTTATAGTGAAGATTGTGCTGTTGACAATTTCTTGTGTTTATAACTGAGGCTTAATTGATTTTTAGTTACATATGGTGCACTGGAATCCAAAACATGGTAATTTTGCTGGAGCTTTGAAACAACCTGATGGTGTAGCTGTTGTGGGCATTTTTCTGAAAGTAAGTAGCAAATATTCAGTCTTTACAATTTTCTGTATTTTTCCTCTTTCCCTAGTGCAAGGGGAAAAGTTACCAATGTTTTTTCCTGCACTGCAGCCCTTTCCTGTGGCGTGCACTGGGTGAGGAAGAGGGTCTGCATAGACTGAATGTTTCCTCTCATCCTTTGTCTGCTAGCAGGTGTTGTATCTGCCTGTCAGCAAGGTTATGTTGACTGATTCCCTTCTCTGGTCTCTTGTTGGTTCCACACAAGCTGGGGATCAAAATGAGTTGAATGAACCCACTCCAAAAAAAAAAAAGAATTGATGGTAAAATAAGATCATTGGACGTTCTATCCTTGAAATACATAAACTTTTAAACAACATAATACTGTACCAGTATTTTCAGATTGACTTTTTTATAAACTCAACAGAAGTTAAGTAGTACTTGTATCAAATCTGTATGTGGTCTAGGACATTGAGAAATGCTAGTGGGCACACAGTCCAAAAGTGATAAATTACAGAAACTTCAATCCTTTTAGCTGCAAGTGAGCATTTCGGCTTGAACACACCATCCAGGAATAGTGTCCTTTTAATGTTTCATCACTAGTAAGTGGCATTTGTACAAGCAAGAGCAAGTGGATGTAATTAATTTTGCTACAGTGTCCCTGGACAGACTAGACACAGTGTCATTTTAATTCTATTACTCTGTGAGCCAACCTGACCTTTTCTCTTGTGGTTAGTCTAAATTGAAGGTCAGCACCTGTCCCTATTCTCCCCTATGACTATGTCCTTCAATTATTCTTCCTTTGTCATTCCTTTTGGCCTATTTTAGGACAAAGTTTTATGTTGTAAAACATAACTTACAAAGCACACCACTATATTCCTATTAACCATGCTAAGGTCAGCCAAAAGGTCTAGAAAAGTAAGTAGTATCATTATCTTCTCTGGCCCTCTTTCCCTATTTCCTTCTTTCTCTTTGGTGAAGGAGCTGTTGCTTTCTTTGAATTTGTCGTGTTCCATTACTGGGTTTTGGGGTACTACTAAAACAGGATTGAGTTACCTACTGAGGAATTGAAGTTAATCTATTTTGGAACAAGACATGGCAATAACAGCACATCTTACACATACTGCCTCTACACTTCTGGGTTGTCAAAGCTTTTAGCAGTGCTAAATGTCATGAACACAAGCAATAAAGTGACCTCATAGCTTGAGGTCATCTAGACATTAATTTGTCACATGTCTTACATCAAGTCTGATCTGACTGTGTATGTGCTGCAGAATGAAGTGTCTGCAGGAACTACAGCCCTTCAGGCAATCAAGACTTTGTCAAGTGTTCAGACATCTCGCAGTGGCTGTGGGTTGCTTTTGAAGCAGGAGCCAAGGGTTAAGCCCTGGGTAGTGAAGCTGAGTGTGCAGTCCATTCCTCAGACAGGCATGATGCCTTGTAGCGTCCTTCAACATGTTCAAATTGCAAAGCCAGCTACTGGAGCCTGCTATTTTTGATGTTCTTTGAACACATAGTTTTCTGTCAGTCCCTACTGGATTCTCTGAGACTGCTGTTGCCTAATGTGACAGATGGGATGTACTGAATGTCTTTCAAATACTGTGGAACATGATGAAAAGATACAGTATTTGTGCTTTGCATTACAGGTTGGAAAAACTCCCAAACCAGAGATGAAAAGAATTCTTGAAGAAATTGAAAACATTAAGACCAAGGTATCAAAACATCTTTTGTGATATAGTGTAGCTGGAAAATCACAGAAGCAGGAATGAGTAGTTCAGGTTCATATTTTGGCATCATTTTGATGCCAAACAGTAGCAACAGAAATGGTGCATTGGACTGTGGAGCAGGATACTTTATTTTGCTTAAATATTTAACTCTTCACTTCAGCAAATAATCTTGTGGAAGATGATTTTTTAATCAATCTTTGCATACACAATTGATAGTTTTATTGGTCCTGCTCTGTAAAAAATATGCCAGTGGGGTAATACCAAGAAGAAATTAAAAGCTTTTTGAAGACAACAGTAGCTAAAAAAAATGCATATAGCAGAGTCAGAAATTTAGTTAGGCTAAAATGAGAAGAAACTAGTAGAAATGATAGAGCAGGGTCCCAGTCAGGGTAAGGGAGATTAAAAACATTATTAGTTTCAAGAAGGAACTGTATCTATAAAAGAAATTACATGGTGCAGTTTCAGCACCAGTCCTAAGTTCTCTCTTCCTATGATACTAGCAGAAATAGCATTGCAAATATATTCTAAACTGTTTTTCAGCTTAATTAATGATCTAAGGCACCAGTCCATACCTATTGCATAGATACAGCTGCTGAAGGGAGTTATTTGCAGAGAACTGCAATATTGCACCTATTGTCATTTAGCATTCTCATTTACAATAAACTTTATAAACTCTAGGCATACTTCAGCAATTCTGCTTCATGATAAAGTTTATGATTCTAATAATGCTAAAAGTAATTTTTTTTTATTTCACCTTGAACATGCCACCAGATCATCAAATTTGTAGGCATTTTCTTGGAAATTTACCAGAATTCCTTGCATTTAATGTATGTATGTGTGTACTGCCATTGACGTGCAGGTCTGAGCCTGAAAGCTCTTCTCTCCTTTGTAAGAGTTGTATAAATTTTATTTTTTAAACTCAGTTTTCAAATGCATTTAAGTTCTTTCTGCTGAGGGAACTGAAGGTTATTTTTAACCTATCTATGCCCCTGCCTCAATGTGTCAATGGTATCTCTTTTGGTAGCTTTCTCTCATAATGCCTGTATAATTATTTTGGCCATTTACATGTAGCAGTTTTGGAAAAAGCAACAGTTGAAATAAAGCAGAGAAAAGTGCATACACAAAGAACCACATGTTGTATTTTATCTCTTATTTCTCTTCTGTCATCACATTTTCCCAAGATTACTTATTTTTCAGAAAGATTAATGGGTGGTATCACTGGTGTATTTATCACACAAGCAGTTTCAATTGCTCTCATGCATTATAGGCAGAGGAGTTTCTTGGTCACTGTACTGTATTTACTGACAAAGCACAATTTTGTGAATTTACTTGCAAATTCATATTGAACTTACAGAATAATCTTTTCAGGAAGATATAACTGGAGACACTTTTCCTACTCTTAATTTGTGCAAGGATGCATGGAAACAATTTAAGCTTCTGCCACTCACTTTGTTCTAATCTAGAGAAGATTCTCCATGATAGAAGAAGGAAATAGTAATAACATATCTTTCTTCTCAGAACTGCATCCAAAATACCAATAGAGAAGTGAACTGCATTTCCTTGGCTAGTTTTTGTTGCCCAGAGGGAACAAGGAATATTCATTACAGTCCTGTGGAGTTACTGCTCTATTTGGTGGCAGATTTACCAGGAAATGTTGTCTGATGTCTGCTTTCTCCCTTGTCTGGTGGTAATCACCTCAAATTGTAAAATATTTAGGATTCAGTTTACAGGAAATATTTTAATTCTCCACTAAGTGTAATAGTGCCAAAAAAAAAGACTGAGAATGTCACCATGAATATATAATTAGAGCACAATCTTGGGAAGAGAGAGGTGTAGATTTAAATTCCTCCAGATAGAAGACTGTAATAAATCCGGGATAAATGCCTGGCCACTATCCTGTTGGATAAAAGGGTAACAGTACCAGCAGTGCCACAGGCTTTAACTTCTATCCCAATGGCCCAAAGTAAAACACAAGTTTGATAATTCCAGAACAGAGATATGTAAAAATGAATTTGCTTTGATCCCACACAATTCAGTTTTTAATTTCTTTTAATTTATTAATGTAATCAAAATGTCAGTTATTATTAATTGCTGAGAAAGTGCTTGACAGGAAGAAAAGGAGATTGATTCCTTGCATGAATCTTGGTATTTAATTGCTTCCTTTATAATAGCATAGACACAGATGACTTTTTTAAGATGTGTATCTCTGGAGTTGCTGCAGAGAATTTTTTTGTTTCCCTAAGGGGAAGGAGGCTCCTTTTCTGCACTTTGATCCTTCAATTCTTTTCCCCAAATCTCGGGACTACTGGACCTACCACGGTTCGTTCACCACACCCCCCTGTGAGGAGTGCATCACTTGGATTCTCCTGAGGGAGCCGATTGAAGTCAGCTCAGACCAGGTAAACTCCAGCCCACTTCTTGGTGGGGAAAGCTTTAGCTGTGGACAGTGAGAAACTGCCTGCAGAACAGACTGTTGAAATGGGCTGTAAAACTGACCCTGAGAATCAGGCATTCTTGCAGGACACTTCCTGGAACAGCCTCAGCAGTGGTGTTTTTGGGGTCCAGAAAACCTGCTAAGGCAGAAGTGCCCCAGAGCCACAAAATTCAGCCATGATAGCAGCCTCAGTTCATTCTACATCTTTTACAATTAAGTGGCAAGTGAGACTAATATTTTGCTGGTTTCCTGGTTTAAGAAATTGCTGATCCAGATCTTGACTTCTTAAAAGCTGTCAGTGAGAAAGATCAAACAACCTACAACCTGCAAACCTGAACATAGATACGAATTAATATAACACTTGCATTCAAATAGCTCAAATGTGCATTTACAGAGAAAAAAAAAAAGAAGTCTGTCTGGATAAGGTGATTTTGTAGTTCTTGTGTCAAAATTTTCAGCTATTTATACCATTTTCTGCTTCAGCAATACAAGTCAGGATATATCCTTCCTACTGAAATGGATGTTTTCAAAATATATTTTTTTTCATTTGGATGGAAGGCTAACAATCAACAAAGCAACACTGAAATTAAGTTAGTTTTAATAACAGCAGCTGAGTTCTGAATTCATGATTCAACTTAATAATCCAGTTGGCATATCTCTGCCTTGCAGATCAAAATACAAACTTCTGCACCAGCTTTTTCGACCACTGCCTTGCAGTGACATAGGTCTGGATCCTCCTTCACAGATAGCTGTATTTTCACAATGTATTTGCCTGCAGTCCAGCTCCAGCAGGATCACAGTAGGGGCTTATTCTTTTAACACACTGTGCGTGTGAATCAGAGAAGACACCAAAAGAAGCCCAGGAAAGGGTCAGATGATGAACTGTTCTGTGGATTGTGAAGATACACAGAAACAATGCAAACTCCTGGGCTGCAGGAATCTTTATCAGTAATCTCAGTATTGTTAGGAGACTGTCATTGTCATTGTGTGCTTGTCACTATATGAGAAAATTCCTTTTTCATCTCATAGTTTTTTCTTGGCGGTAAGGTCCACAGTGCTTCCACATAGACACTTGAATTTTTCTTCCTTGCAGATGGCAAAGCTCCGTAGCCTTTCCAAGAATGATGAGAATGAACCCATGAGCCCTCTTGTTGACAACTGGCGCCCACCGCAGCCTCTGAAGGGCAGGATAGTAAAAGCTTCATTCAAGTAAAATCTCAAGTCTCACTCAGCTGAACCTGAGTGAGAAAATCCCTACATCACAAAAGTGTAGCTAGTTTTTTCTGTCTACTGCTTTTCCTCTGGACACAGGTCTGTGTTTCTCAGTTTGAAATTCTGAATGGTAAAAGTGAATCTGTTTTTAAAAGCAGAAAAATAAAGTATGCAAATACTAAGCATAGTAAGCAAATGTGAAAAGTAATGATTCTTGACCACAAAGGCCTCAGCATTTATAGTCACTTCTCTGCCTTGTGGTCTTGTAAGAAAAATAGGCTCAGTTTCAATATTTAATTAATTTTGAAGAAAATATAGTAAGGCAAAAAAATGAACCAGTTGTTCAGAAAAGCAGAAGTAACAGTAGATGAACACAAGGGAAATGCCTGTCTGTACACTGTGATCTTGCTCAGACACCCCACCCTCAGAGGAGATATCCACAGAATAAGTACCCTTTAACATACCAGATTTTCCTTTCCCTGTCTTGCTCATGGTTTTTTATCCAAGATTAGATTAGTGTTCTGAGGGTAAAATCAGGCATACTCAGTTTCTGTGTGAAGAAAAAAAGAGACCTTGCTGTTTTTTCAGTATGTACTGTCTTTGCCATATCTTGCTGCTGCCATATTTGATCATTTCTCCTTTCACTGCTGCTGTTACTTCACCCATCCATTGTAGAGTCCTGCTGGTATCGTATTGCTTTGTATTTAGTTTACAGCTTTAGTATTGCTGAGGGGGAAGTTCCTTTCTTCTGCTGCTCTGTTATCTCCCAGAATGATGGATTTTTGATGCTCTGCCTGCTTTTTATATTTGACACCTTAATGGTTTTGCCTATTAGGGATTTTGTTGCATATAGAAAGGATCTTTCTGCATGACTCATATGTGTCATTTTCATCCCCACTTGTGAAAAATCCAGGTTAAGTGTTTATTTGACCCTGTATCTGGAGAATATAAGTGGATTCTGTTTGGCTCAGTTCCTTTCTGGGGAGACACATCAGCTTTCAACTATGATCCAAGCAAGGAATCACTGGCAGACAGAAACATCTAAATCAACTTCCCCTGTCCTTCAACATATAAACTTCACCATTTCAGTGTACAGGTACTATCAATGTTGAACCCACATACAGATCATGTGAGTAAAGATCTACATTATATTCAACACCCAGGTGATTATTCAGTATTGGACATACAGGAGATGGGATGGTCAAAGGTGGTGCATAAATCCTGCTGCACAGAAAGCTTCTGGGCTCTCTGTGTTCCTGTAACTCATCAGTAGGTAGTAGTGGGTGTTCTTCTGGAGATGTTGACACAAACATGTTCACAGCAGCATTTATAAGGGAAATGTCAAAGTCTGAAAAAAAAAACCAGGGCTACAAATGGCTGGAATAGGCATTTCCCAGTTCACCTTAACTATTTCACTTTCCACCTTCACTGGAAAAATGATGCTCCAACAGGGAAGTAATGAATCAGCAACACTGGACAAATGCTGCTGTTATTATCAGCACAATTCAGTGAGAATCCAGAAATGAAACTGAGAGCAGATTTTTGATCCTTTTCATTCAGTTAGAATTGTTCAAAGGATTGCTGAATTCCCATTGAAAATTAGTATTTTAGTTTATTAGGAATGTATTTTTCTTAGTATAAAGCAGTTTATTTTTAAAAACTAAGTTCATGTGAGTAGAAGCTAAAGTATTGATTGAATCCTGTTTACAAATGTTTTGGCACTGGCCTAATTTTATCATAAGATCAGTTTTTGATATTATGAGTGCAGCACTTGCAACGGTATTGATTTTAGGAGTCCCTCAGATCTTCTTTAAACTCCCAAATCTATAAATCTTCTCAACACATAAAAATGTTACTACAGAAAGCTCAAAAGCAACATTTTTTTTCTACTGTACTATGTCTTATGTGTAAAATTTCTTCTCATACTCATATGCAGTTGATATTCGTGATGAGAAAATTTTAACACAAAGAACTGAGACAAGGGTTTGAGTCTTTCGACCTAAAAGCCATTGACTGTGATGTTTTAATCTCTTGTTATTGAGGCAATAAAACAAGATTAGTTGTCTGCACTTGAAATAACTGCTTTTATGTCTTCAGAGAATCAATAAATTGACTTACATAAAAAATAAATTGATTGCTGTTTTTATGCTAAGTGGTGACTGAAAGTTGCAAGAACTTAGTAGAAAACCTTGCTGCTCCTTTCTTTGATACATATGCTTGTAATATAAGGGGGACAGACATTTTAGTACTTTTTAACTGTTGAAGTTTAGTATGTTTATGTTTTATTTATGTTAGTATTTAGTGTATTTCCTCTACTGCTTTTGAAAGGTAGAATAGGCAGAAGTTTATGAACTACTGAAATAGCTGTTTTGGTTCCAAGAAGCAATATTTGGTTTGCATGTTGGTAAAAAGGAAAATACAGTCTGAAATTTATATTGCTTCCTCATGCATCTCCTCTGATTCCATTCTGTCTTCAAACTACTATTACACAAAAGCATCATCTTCACTGCAAATATGCTTTAAAGTTTTGAAGAATAAGGTGCACAGTTTTGTTCCATTGCCTTTCATACTTTGAGAAATGATATAGCTCAGCACTGATTACCTTGGTGACAAAATCAGAACATGTGGATTGTAATCCTGCTGCCTCATTTATATTAGAGAAAAAAAACAACCCAAACAAACAGTAAAAATTACTCTAATCATTCTGGGGCACTAATCCGTATGAATTCAGTGTCTATAATGTATATATTAATTACAGCAGGGTAGCCAAATTATTCAAATTAATTAACACCTATTAGGTTTTGACAAATGCTTAAACTTTCCCAGTTTCCCACACCTCACAAGAGACACTACTAGAAAAATTAAAAGCTTATTCCTACAGTTTCAAAGCTTTTCTTTATTAACTGAAACAGTTGTCACCATCTTTCAGTCATGTGTAAATTCGTAACTGAACTGTGAATTCCTGGTATGACCCTTGTGTACAACCAGCTATGATTCTGCATATCTACTACAAAATGAAAAGAACAAATATCTTATTTTTCTGTATCTCAAAGAAAGATGCTCCTGGATGTCCTTGTTGATGTTTTTCTGCTGAGTAAACAGCATTGAAGAATGTTCATATTGTCAGGGAGTTGGACAAAAGAAAACAGTATCTATTTCTTTCTGAGGCATTTTGTCCCATGCTCCAGCAAAGGGGGCAGTTGTATGGTGTGTGTTCCACTTTGTCTACCTGCCTTTCATCTCAATGAATTCTGGCATTTATCTTTGTCAATATTGGAGCACAAAGCATTGTGCTAGTTTTGCATTAATTGACATTTAGTGAAGAGGGAAGAAGCCACCCACAGAAATGATTTTTGTGAGAAGCTGATAAGAGCTTCCTCTGTGCCTGGAAAAAAACAAGCATGTACTCAGGAATTATTTTATTTCCAAGCCCAAGAATTTAACAGAACATTTATACGATTCTCAATTCTAAAAATTTAATAGAAATTTTTATAACATTCCTCACTCCCCAAGAGGTAATATACAACCAACGATGAATCACAGATCACATCAGACTCAAGGGGTTTTTTTAAACTTATTTTTTAAAGCATCTTCTTTTCAGTTTATGGCTGCTGTATACGTTGATTTGCAAAAAAAAAGTGCAATAAAATTAAATTAACATACTCAGGGTTATTTGTGAGGGAGAGACAGAAAAACTGTTGAGTTTTAAAACACACAAACAGATTTGAATACAGATGGAGAACTGTGATATTACTGGGGAAATAAACACCAACAGAGTATTGCTATTATAGAAAATTTTGACTATATTTGGACTGGATAGTACAATACTTGCAAGAATGTCCATGAACTTAAATGAACAAAACACTTGTAGAATCATAGGACTGAGTTGGACCTTAAAGACCATCTAGTTTCCAACCCCCATGCCATGAGCAAAGACACCTTCCACTAGACCATTATTTTTTTAAAAATTACATAGTAGATGGAAAATTTTCTGTAAAAGAGGAGGATGGAGAAGAAAGAAATGCAATTTGTACTGCAAACTGATGAAGATACACGTCCACAGTCTAAATTAATACCTCACTTTCAAAAAAGACAACTGTGAAGAATATGAGTCCAAATAAAGAAGGGTTAATAGGAATATGTATATATGTGAGAATGAAAATTACCATTAGGTGAGATGGTAAATCGAGTAGGACAGTAGAGCAAACTTCATACAGAGGGAATTGTCTCTGCTTCAGAAAACAAAAAGATTGGCATAATAAACTGCAGCCCTTCTGCCGAGTACTCTATTTCACGAGATCTCCCTGGAGATAGCATCCTGCCTCTC
Source organism: Parus major (assembly GCF_001522545.3). Taxonomy (NCBI): domain Eukaryota; kingdom Metazoa; phylum Chordata; class Aves; order Passeriformes; family Paridae; genus Parus; species Parus major. The sequence continues at coordinate 124,464,620 of NC_031769.1, forward strand.
TTTGGGAAAATCCAACAGGAAGGTTGGGAGCAATGATGCCATCAGGTAAGCAACAGAAAGGTTTCAGTCACTAATGAGCCACATCAGTACTTTGAACCGGTGCAGGAAGCATCAACAGAATGTTATCTGCATGGGAATTCTCAAAGTAAGTCTCACTGATTCTGCCACTAATTCTTCAAGTGAGAGGTTGACATTAACTCATGCTTCTGCAGTTCTGTCATGCCATCAGTAAGTAGAATATGCAGTAGGTGTTAGGAAAAAAAAGTGCCTTTGGTAAATTTGAGTAGCACACTGTCACTCTGTTACTGTTACTAATATCTTGCAGAAGATCTGTCAGAAAACTGTTGAAGAACTTGAAACTCCTTCCTGGAGTTAGACCAACTTCCTTGCAGCACTAGACCACCAAGAACATGGACCAGTTGCCCCAGACCTTTATGGTGGAGATAATAGATCTTTACTAGACTAAGATTTTTAATTTCTCCAATTCCCATGATTTTTTCTTTTTCTTTTTTTTTTTTTAACTGGCATTGCCACGATTCATCCTACCTTCACCCCACTGACGACACAAACATCCTTGCTGAAAACTAAAGTGAAGGATGCTGCTTCTTGCCTGGCTTGTAATGGTCATTTTCCAGAGCCCACACGGTGGAGCCAGTTCTTCAATAGTCACCTTCCTGACACCACTTTCAGCCTGGGCAGTGCAAATTCTTCTAGTCCTGCACAAACAACTCAGCATTGAAACAAATGCAGTTTATCCAAGTTCTTCTTGAGCTACAGGACCTGATGTTTAAATAATTATTGACAGCAATGTATTGGTATTAATTTCTATTTAAAATCTTCTGTATTTTGTCTGCATGTTTATTCATGCAAAGTTTATGTTTGTACGCGCTTTTGCTTTTATAGACTGAGGATAGTTGCACTGCTAAACTCCCAGAGAATCCTATCAACAGGTAAGAGGAGTTACAGGTGAAAATTTCCCACTGCTATGTGCTGAATGGTTGCTGATTTAAGTAATTATGAGACCAAGACTGCAGAATATGCTCCATACTAGCAATACCTGGCTGAATAGCAATTTCAGTCTAAATAGCCCTTTTCTCTCTGTACATGTGTCAGTCATCCTTCCTGGTTATGGTAATTTCTACACTGAATTAAAAACCAAAGACATTTCTATTATTGCTATTATTTCTCTTCTTTGAGAGAACAGTGCAGTTCAGAACAGTCTTTCTTAACACTGCAGGCTACCACCCATTAAGCCCTAATTTAAGAGCTCCCACAATGTTGTGAATTGTCTGGGTAATAAATCTCTGCTGGAGAAAGAATATAATCATCAAATATTTTTTCTTGTCAGACATCATTGAGCAACAAATGACAACAGTGTCAGCAGCCTATCTAAATTTACAGCTAAGCAAATGCTACTGACCCTTGAATAAACAGATGAAAGTTGGTTTGTTGCCCAACAGTGTGTAAGACCTATAATTGAAACACTGATTTCATTGTCTCTCTTGAGAAAGGTAGGTAATGCAAGTTTAGAAAAAATACTTTCCATGCCTAATGTCATAGAGCATTTTGCTGTAACTTCCACCACTGAAAAATTCTGCAAAAGGGATAGAGTCAGTGTGATCTAAATAAAGCTGAGGCTGTGGAACATTTCTCCTGCCTTTAAGGTAATAATTGTGCCAGGACTTATATTAAATTATATACTATAAATATGGTACAGTATTAATTAATTGTGAAAATAATTATGTTCTTATACTGGTGTCCATCATCAGACTATTTTAATGGCAATGTAAGAAGTCCAATAAAATATTTTGAACATTTCCAACCAGTTTTCCTATATGTTCTTCCCATAGCCTCAAAACCTCAAATTCATAATTTTTGCTTTGTATGCAGATATCTCCTCCTCATCTTAAAGGTGATGGGTAAAAGTCCACTGCAGACAATCTTGCCTGGCAGTTCTCTATACAAGCACCTCCTTTCTTGACTCTGATTGTGACCTTTTACCCTGGATATGATCTGGATTATGGTGAGGTTTGCTTTCTGATTTATGTTTCAGTCAATTTGATTTTTTTAATGGTTAATATTTAATAATATACAACAATTAAAATTGTATTAGTTAAAGTTAATAAAAGTAAGCATTACCATTAAACAGTCATTTTTGGAATCCTGACAAAATCCACTGCTTTTGCTACTTTGCTGAGCTTGGCTGTCCTAGTTAGTCTCTGTCACCCACTCCACTGGAAGCACATGTTCCCTTTTTACAGAATCTGACTGAAGGGTTTGCCATTTTTACATAAATTTTTGGTGTTTGCTGGTGTTTTTATTTAAATGCTGAACCAAAAGCAACAGTAGATTAGAGCTCTCTTTTTTTTTCCTTCTTACTGCATTTAAATGTCTTTAATGAGGAAATTAAAAGATCTTCCTGGAACAACTTGACAATAGCATCTAGGCAACAATATGCATAGAACTATAAAACTTCAAGTTAAACAGTGAATCCATTACTTGTATTTGTATCTTTACATCACAGGATGTAGGGTCCAGTTCCTGATGCACCTGTTCAAGTAAGCAATCTCTTCACTTGGCAATATTTACAGTGACTGAGCTGTTGAATAAAAGACATGCACTAAAATTTGTTGCTTGGATAGACTTCATGAATGTGGGTGCACATATTTCCATGTCATCAAGGGAACTCTAAGAGTAGATGAATTCATATTTCCATGTCAGCAAGAGAACTCAAAGAGTAGATGAATTCCATTTATGCAGGAATGGAGAAATTTTTGTGACCAGTAAATAAGCACCATAGCAGTGCCTGGTTATAACCAGACAGAAGAAGACAAGCTGTTAAACATCTCCTTGCTCCAGCTTCTGATTCACTGTGTGGTCTATCTGATGCACAAAAATGTCAAGCTTCCCTAGTTGGAACTGGTGAAGGCAATGTGTGAGAACATTCACATAATCTTAAACTAGGATGTGGAATTTTGCCAAACAGTCCAAATGGAGAGGGCACAAGGCAGTATTACCTGCAGAAGCCTTCCTGTCTGTGCCTTGTCACAGGGAATCTCTGTGTAATCCATCTATCCTCTTAGGAGTTGCTGGAATTTATGATCTAGTTGTAATTTTTCCATTACTGCATGGACACTTAATTAAAGTATGCAAATTACTTATTTACACTTACTTAACTTGGAAAACACCCCTGGTTGCAGCTGGGGAGAGAAATGGCAGAGTCTTCACCATAAGGCTAAACCCATCTCCACATACATGATTACACTGGCCACAGCGCAGAAGTCCCTCTTGCTTATGTTTCCAAAATCTATGAATCAGTGTTATACACTCAGCATCAAGTCTTTCTGTGGACAGGCTTCCTCCTTGTTCTTTTGTATGTACTTGATAAGACCTACAGAGATTATGCCAGCCTGTCTCAATGGCTGTCTTACTGCTTGACTTGTGCCAGGGTTGTCTCTCTCGAGCAGCAGGGTCTGTTCTAGAGTTTCCCTTACGGATGCAGGATTTTGGGGGACACCTTCCACCTTTCTCCTGGTGATGCCTTACCCATGTCTGGTCTTTGCATGGGAGATGGTCACTGCAGGCTGCAAACTGAACTGGCATAGCCAATGTGGATTAGTTGGATTTTTTTGTCCTAGCAAGCAGACAGAGTTGAAGAACTTCCAGGAAGTTCCCTGTACTAGGCAGCTGTCTGGTTGACCCACCTCATCGCCAGATAGACTTTTACAGGTGCAATCCTTCTACAGAAATGCATGTTTCTGGATTATCCAGCACTGTCATCTCAACTCTGCCAATGGCACAAGCTGTTATCCCTAAGATGGTTCCCCACTCATCTAGTAACATGCTTCTTGGGCATGCTGCAGTTGTTCCACCTAAACTGCTGTACCGTCACTGCAGTAAGCCTGTTGGCTCCACAGTTAAACATGGGTGATGTGCATGTGTGTGTGTGCTTGCAGAAGCAAGTACTTTCCAGGGCTTTGAAAGGAATTGAAAGGTAGCAGGCAAAACAAAGCAGTTGACAGAAATGCCTGGATGGCATTCAGAAAGTATCCAAATGAGCTCACAATTATGTGTTGTAGCTGCACTGCATTGCAAAGTGGGTAGATGGGAACACATGCTGAAATAGGCCAAGTGTTTTACCCGCATTCCAGCAAAGAGTGCCAACACATTTTTAACATTCACCTAGATAGGTTTACTTGGGCTTTTATTTCTAGCTTATCCATGTATAAAAATTTCTACCTAAAAACATGACAAAAATACCCATACTAACAAAATATACTCTTTTTTTTTGTTGTTTCAGTATAGATTTTTGTCTATGTGGACTCTTAAATAATATAAGTGGTGGAGCAGAGTGTGCCATAGCAGCCCTTTGATTTTGTAGATGAGTAGCAATAAAACCATAATAAATCCTGGCAGAAAGATATTTTATAGAGCTGTTTACTCCTTGTCTGTAAGTATCAGTTCCTTGACAATAGAAACTGGGGGGGGAAATAAGGATTGTGACATAATAGCAAAAAAATTAAACTCAGTATGTTGTTTTTCTTATTTTGGCAAAGATCTCACTGTTGATAGGTTTCCATTCATGCCTACCATGTTTTCCATTGCCTGGCACAAATTTCAGTGGAGTGGAAGGCATATGACAAACTGGCTTCTTGGCTCTAACATGCCACACCAACTATGGCATGCCCAATGAAAAGCACAGTGTGAATGCCTTTTGCACAGCGCCAGGCATGCTATGCACAACACGCTGCAAACAATATGGTGCTTTCTGCAGCTTCTTGTTTTGCTTTTTTATTTTCCACACATTCCCTACTGAAATAGAAGGTAGATTATATTCATATTTGCACAAGACACAAAACAATAATTCCAAGACAGTTCTGTAATTTGGTGCAATTGCTCTACAGTCTGGCATTGCACAGTTAATGCAGGTATATCTTAGCCTGCTCTAATGACTGAGCAAATCTAGTGAGCTCTGCTTCTCCTTGCCTGTAGTACTCCAGCCCACTGTGTTTCTGACCCTCCACTGCACTTCCAATGCTTATTCAACGTCTTTCTAGCAAAAGCAGGCTCAAAATTGGATTCTAGAACTACTTGCACAAGTGTTGAAGGTAGAAATTATCATTCCTGCCAACCTGCTGTCTACGCTCTTATTAGTGCAGCTCAGTGTGCAGCACGGCAAGGACACACTGCTGTCTCAACTCATTTGGTGTCCACCAGGATCTCTACACCTTCTTGTGCAAAGATGCCTGCTGGCCAGTCAGCCCCAGCCCACTCTCCCCAGGTGCAGGACTTTGCAGTGCCTTTGATGAACTACTTCAGGCTCCTGTCAGACTATTTCTTCAGCCTGTCTGGGCTCCTCTGGATAGCAGCTCATGACTTCATCCTTGAACTTGCTGAGGTTATATTTTGTGCCATTGTTCAGGTAATTAAAGTTCTGCAAGTAATAAGAAAAATTAAATTTTCTTCCAGAAAAATAATGGATACTCTGGTGGATCAAATCTTGTTCGTTGTATGTGAATAAAGTCAATCTAAATTCCCATTATCTGTTTGACTTGTCTCTTTTTGATCATAGGCATACAAAATTTCAAGGATGGGGACTCTGTGTATACTGGAGCATTTTACCAATGCATCAATATTTCTACAGATTGCATTTATTGGCCTTTCCATTTAGTCTTGTCACTTCTCCACTCACAAACATTGATTGTAATCTGCCTTCATTTTCTCCTCACTGTTTTACGGACTCCTGGCAACCAGCCTATCTTCTATCAGGCAAATAATTCTTGTACCACAAAGATTTTTTTACTTTTTTTTCTTCACTGTTGTTCCTTACCACTTGGCCCCCTTTCTCTTTTCTGCCTGCCCCAAGGATTTATACCAGTCTCAATAACCCAGGCTGGCTTCCCATTCTCCTTATGGCACATGAGAGGCTTCATGTCCCTCTTCTTCCCTTTATTTCCTTCTGTCTTGCTGCTTGGCCAATAAATATCTCAGTGATTTATCAGTAAATATGCCTAATTGGGAAGATGAAAAGGGAAGACATTCAGTTTATAGCTGGGCAGAACAATATTAACTGGTGTGGCCAGCTGGCTGTTTATTTGATCTGCAGAAAACTGTGGAGTTATTTAGGCTACTGGAGTGCTGTGGTGCTGCCCATTCCATCGTTATCACATTACTTCCAAGCAGAGAGAAATGTCATCAACATGATGTCATAACATTCAGCCAACTGGCTTATGTGATGCTGATCCCAACACTTTTTGAAATATGCCACAGTTCTGAGGTTGGATCTTTCTATTAAGGTTAGTTTTAGGCAAGCTTATATATATCACAGGTACCAAAGTGCCTCCCATTTGTCAGCATTATTCTATTGCATATGCATATTTTTCAGGTTGAATAGCACACCTACTGTAGCACTGCAACTGACCACCAGTTCAGTAGAAACTAACAACACTGGGATTTTATTCCAATTGGTTGCTTTTCACATAGAGATGCAAGACACAAATGTCACTTCCTGAGTACACCCTTTTGAGAAGTGGTGTTTCATTCACTTTCCTAAGAGATCATGTCATTGCTAACAGCAATATTCCACTGTGTTGACTCATAATAATGAAATGACAAATGTCTGTTTAGTATTTTTTAAGCCAAACGCTCTTCCGGCTGTGATCATTTTCAAGTTTTTGTGTGTTTTATTCAATAAAAGTAAAACAATTGAACTATTTCTTCATCTTCCTTTTTCCAGGTAAAACTATAGATAACTTTGCTTGCTTCCTTTAGAAGCAGCTGATAGCCATTCTTTTGAAGCGGGACTTCATTCATTTCTCCTGGTGATATATTAAGATTATTTATTGCTCTCTCCTGGTGATCCACAAAATATTCAGAGGACTTTCAAATTCCCTCTACTTAAGCTGTTATGTATATTAATCACAAAACTGAACATTTAAGGGCTCTGGATGCAATCTCTGAAGACAGTGTGAAATACCTGCTGTACCCTCATTACTTGCAAATTGGGAACCACAGATAGGTGGGATATTTGCCACAGATCTAACTCTGTTCCTTCTAGTCTGTGTTGCATTTTGTAAATACTATACTAAAAGTTTATTTTGAGGGTTAAACATCTGTAAAAGTGTGAGCTGGCATTCTCCATTTCTTGCAGAAAATAACTAGAGAGGCAAGTGTGGCCTTAGTAAGCATAGGCTTTTGGCAAAGGTTCAGCTCCTGAGATCAGTGCTTTTCCACTGCCTTGTTCTCCCTTGTACAAACAGTGTAGAATAAGGAGGAAGAGGCAAAGAAAAAGATAAAAAAAATATTATCTGGGAGGGAATGCTTGAATTAATGACACAGTTTTTATCACTGTTTTTATGAATAAGTCAAAACTGGAGTTGGGGTATACTATGTAACTGACAGCACGTGATGAAAAGTAGGTCTGATCTTACTTGCAGTTGCTATTGTTTCTACTGGCAATGGAAAAAGGAATTTTTTTTTTTGTTTGTTTTAATAGTGGACTTTCTCAATCACTGTATTTCTTTCTTCACTTAGCTATAAATAAAAAAAACATGCAAGGAACAAGATTCTTTGGATGAGAATCCTGTAATAGAGGAGCTGATTCTTCCAAGACCTCATAACAGAAGTTACAAAAGTACCGCAGAACTTTTCTAAACTTTACTCTTTCATTATGCAAGAAGTTTGTTGGTATTCATTAACTTCTATGGTTACACATTAAAAGTCTTTTCACTGACTCTATGACTTGACCCTTTGTGTGGCTGGCTTGTGTCAGAGAGTTGTCTCTATTTTCTCATTTTCTCAGCAAAATGACAGTATGTGCAATTTTTGTAGATAGAGATAAAAGTGTCATAGTTGCTGAGATCTCTGGAAGATACAGAGATAACCTGAAAGAATAATTTTACCTTTATAATCAAAACAAAATTTATAAATGCTGATCTGATGAGTTTTGAAATTACATGTATCTAAATCCAGGAATGATGACACAACTCCACTACAGAGAAATACAGTCATTCTTACATTGATGAATGTGTCAATCTGATTTGAATGAACAGCCTTTTATTAAAGCATATTTGTCTATGCCCTGTACCTAAATTCAGAATAAGCTTCAAACATTTCTCCGTCCTCACTGACAAATCCCTAGTTTTAAAGGTGATTAGTATTATGTGGAAAAATATCTATCTGAAGTGTAAAGTCCGAGCATATGTCTGAGAAGTAAATATAACTGCCCAGCCTAAATCTCCTGGCCAACTATGTGCCTTTGCCTCTTTGAACAGGAATTATCCCTGCACTCGGTCAAAACGAGACTAAGGGGTCTTGTATTAATGATCTTTTGGCTGATGCATCCGAAAGGAGAAGTGAATAATGAAGGATGGAAACAATATATAGAGGTGATAGCCTGCTAATCAGTCAAGGATCTTGCACTAATTCCTGGTCCCTTGAGCAAAGCCTAAATAAAGTCATTTGGGAGGAATCGCTATGTCAGGATTGCTAGAAATAGCAACCTCCTCCACTCTCTGGAAGTGAGTTATGAAACATGAGCAAACACAACCTCTTCATCTATTTCTGGAAGTAATTTTCGTATCTTTGTCCCCAGCACCATCAGTAGTATCAAGGCTTTGGCTGATGGATCCTCACAATTGCAGATCTGCCCTCCCACCATGCTCCTCAGAGTTTTTGGTTTGCTGACACTGACGCAGCTTTTGTGAGCACTTCTCCATGACATGTAAGGAAAGGGGATTCATGCTGCACTTTCTGTCCTAGGACTTTGCCTCTCACTAGCTATACTGCAGAACTATTTAAGTTCTGATATATTTCAGCCCTTCTATAAAGGTAGGTAAGGTGCAGGATCTGGACCATAAAGTGCTGAGGTTCATCTTACATCAGAACTATTTCATGGAATATTTAAAAGCATTTGAACCATAAATGTCTTCCAATAAGGCAATGCTATAGTGAACACGGTCAGAGAAAGAGCAAGACCTGGAACATTTTAGACTGGGAAGCAGGACTGCAGTTTAAGTTTATAAAGATTGTGGGTTTCCCTTCCTTATGTGTGTTTCGATCTTAAGACTTTTATCACATCACTTACTACCGAAGATTGAGAATAAATTGTTTATATAAGCTTTAGAAAATTATCCTGGTAAAACTTAATAATCTGTTTAATACTGGACTAGTCCTTTTAATTCTGACTTACACTTCAATGCAAATTAATATAAACTATACCTAAGTGAACAGGAGTGACCAAATTGTGGGATTTTCACAGCAGACATGCAGACTTTGCTTTTATGAAATGATGACATCATTCTTACTCAGTGCCAGAGCACACATAAGGAGATTGATCCACACTTAAAACAGAGACTTACATTTCAGCACATATGCCATCTGGGTAATGCTTGCAGCAACACCATAATGGCAAACTAACTAGAAACTTCATAGGAATCTATGTATTGAATTTGTGTGTTTATTTTTTCATGGATAGATGCTGTCTGGTGAATTTTAATCTCACTTCCTGAATGCTCTTCATTTCTGAACTCAATGACTATCCTTTAAATCACTTTAGAGACCAAGCCTGTCTTACCATTTTTTTTTTTTAATATATATAAATCTGACTTTAATATTATCTAAAGCAGCAGAACACAGAGAGGGGACCCACCAAATTGTGACTGGTGGCCTGCCCTGAAGTAACTTTCTGTGTCTCATCAAGATTTAAGAACTACAAAACTTGTTGGAAGTCAAGGTTCTAGGGGTTTTTGTGCATGGGGTGAATTATCAAGAATTGTGGAATCCTACTTCTAACTCCCTCATTATTCTGCTTTGTAACCATGAACTACTCCCAGTGTTCCTGACTACTGAGCTGCTTCCTTTCTCTTTTCAGACCACCTCTGCTTGAAACCAAATTCAATCTCAACCATTGTCTTCTATGCCATCTGTGCATTTTCTTAAAACACTTCTCTTGTACAGACCATGGTCAGTAATGAAGAGCACACCAAAGACTTTTAAAGGCTTTCTTTTTATTGGCAGAGAAGAATAGTGTTTTTTAAGGGATTCTACGCAGGTCTTTTCTGAGAATGAAGCAAGTGAGTATTTGATCTGGAGAGAGATGCTGATGGACACAGGATACTCAGGCTTGGGAAAGGAGTAAAATCTAGAGGGAAGGGGTAAGAACACTGTTTTGAATAAGGAAGAAAATCGAAGTAGAAGTCAGAAGAAAGCCTCCTGTCTTACTTGGTCCTCTTGAGACCCTCCAGTCCTAGAGAAAAAGAGCTCAGTGAAAGAAGATAAATGAAATATATTTGTTTTTCCTCAGAAATAACTTATTTATTTGAAGATCTGAATTAAAGTGTCTAATGTTAAAATGTTTTCTTCAAATGCTTCTTCTTTCCACAGTTGTTTTTAGGTTATCTAAATGTCGAGGAGTTCCAAACAAACACCAGCTTTGAAAAACTGCTGTACCTGAGAGCCCACAACAGAAATTTCAGTATCTAAAAATTTGAGTCTTCCTACCCAGGCTGTAAACTACAACCTCAAATCTGTCCATTAAAGTCAGTTTAAAAGACACAGTACTTTTATGTCACATGCTCTCAATCTGGAGATTTGTCTGTGGGTCATGGCAGTGAGAAGATGCTCAGAAATGAATATGAAAACTGAGGAAGAGGTGGAAAATAGTATGTGTTCTGTCAGACATAAATACAAAGCTCCTGTGTACCTCATTCATGTCTCCACTTTTACTATTGCAAAGTCACTGGAATACCTTGGGTCATTCCAAACCTTCATCTGTTATCTTGCCTCAAATTGTTCATAGCAAAGTTATATGTAATTCTTCATTGGCTATCAGTTCTCTTTAGCTTCAATAACTCATACAATCTGTTGGTGTTTACCTCTCTGATGGAGTGTATAGAAATACAGCTGTCACCCTCTTACCATTTGTTTGCTATGCAAGCTTTTGTTTGCTATACTAAGCTTTTATAGTCTCCTCTTATAAAAGAGGCTCTTTAATGGCCTTGTCTCCCCTGCACCTGTTGCAATTCATCGTAATTCAGCTTCATTAAGCCAACAGACCTGTCTCAGAGGTCATACCAGGGTCTCTTTAGCTCCAGCGACACGTCCTTGGTTTGTTCCTGGGTTTTTCTGTGAGCAGCTCCTGCCTGGTAATGCTTATTCACATGTTATCACCAAAAGAACCACTCTTCTTCCTTCTCTTTCTCTTCCTCTTCATATCAGAAAAAAATCTATGAGCAAGGGTTATGATTCAAGACCACTGTGTAGCATTTCAGCTACTAAATTTCACCCACCGTAGTTTACAAAACATTCAGAGATAGAGTTTTTTCTGCACAATGACTCCACACTTCCATCCTGTGCCATTTCCATTTTCCTTCAACCAACTTGTACTTTTTTCCCTCACTTCATTACTAGCAAGTAAAATAAACTCACTCCTTATACAGAAAGTCTTCTAAAATTTAAATCACAGTAATTCACCTTTCAATCCAGTGTTTTGTCTTCTACTTAGCCCCTCATCCATTCATACACACTGGTGCTAACCTCTGTCTTCTCTATCTAATCTGTCAATTCCCTATGTGTCAGAGTAACAAATATTTTTAGAAGTCATTTGATTTCTGTGTGTCACGTATGGAACACGTTAGCAAGTATGCTTACAATTTTAAGTGCAATCTGATGCATAACACCCTGCTAAATGAAAGGAGAATTAGAGCTGAAGCAAAACAAACAAATCCTTTGCTTAATTTGATAATAACGATTTTATCTGGAGCTGGCAGGAGCTGGATCTTCAACTAGTTTAATGATTTCCACTTACCAAGAAACCGTGCAGTGGAGGAAGCAGCACCTTTTTAAAGGGTGGAGCAAATAATGCCACTGAATTTTTGCAGGGAAGCTGTTTATGAAGGCAACGAGAGACCGCACAGCAGGGAGCAGCGCTGGAACCCAGGCGAACACCCGGGAATTTCATGGGGAAGGGTGTGAACCTGTGACAGCCATTTACAAGCAAACGCTGTTGGACTCGTGCTCTGCCCCCCTGCTGGTCCCTGGCTCCGCGCTGTGCCGCGCACCCAGGGGCAAACACGGCTCCAGCGGGTCCCCTGGGGGGACACCCGGCCTCTCCCGGCCGGACAGGCCTTACGCCAAGGCGGCCTCCTGCAAACAGCCATAAAACGCCACGCCGGCCTGCCTGCCACCCGCACATTTCATCTCAGCAGCCAGCCCGGCTAAAGCTTCCCGGCTGATCTGCTTGCGAGGCCGCGCATGGATGCGTACATATATCACTGGAATTTGAAAACTATTCCTGCATTGCCTGTGCCTAGTGCTGGCCGTTCGTGCTCTTCTGTATTCCCAGCTCTTGGGCTCCGGGGCAGGCGGTGCAAGCCCTTTCCCCTGGCTGGGCGGTCCCGGCCCTGTCCCGGGCCGGCTCCTTTCCCGCATTCCCGGGACAGCGGCAGCCGGGCGGGCGGCGCGGCTCTCCCCGCCCCCGCCCCGGGGCCCTCCCGGCCCTCGGGCGGCGGGGACGGGCATGGATTTGGCGGGAGTCTATAAAAAGCCACCGTGAGACGAGGCCGCTGTCCTGCCAGAGCCGCCGGCACCGCACCATGATCAACCCCAACTACTACCCCTGGGGCTACGACAGCGACAACGGTGAGCGGCCCCCTCCTCCCGGCACCGAAACCCGGGGGAAGCGGGGGCCCCGCTTGCCGAGGGACCGTGGCGGGGGATGCGGGCTCCGGGCGGGCCCGGGGCTTTGCAGGTGGCGGGGCCGAGGCCGCTCGGTTGTCGCTCGCAGGCGCGGAAGAGGCGAAGCTGGTGGAAGGAGAGGTCAATGGCAGGGGGTCTTTAAGTTAAATAAAGTCAGTTTTCCGACTGTTAATGAAAATTAAAATTCGACGTAGTAAAATCCGGCTTTAGGCTAGCCCTAATGCGGGAAGAGCAGTGCTGGGCTGCAGGCCCCGCCTGCCTGGAGAGGTTGGGGTGTTGGTGATCTCTTGCTCTGCCCTCTCCCCTGCTGCAGGAAGAGCAGCTCAGCATTCGTCAGGCTTTTCCCACATGAACTCCTCGGTAAAACCATAATGGTAATTAAGTCCATGCTTCACGTTCTTGGCATGTCCAGAGAAAAGTGACCTTTTCTCGTCGCATATGGCTACATGGTCCCACATTTGAATCATTTGGGTATATCATGTTTCTAGCCACTGCTGGACTTGGAGTATACACCTCTGGTTTTGTTCCTTGGCATATTATCTCCTAGTAGTTAGTCATGAGGTTGGTGTAAGAGTTTAGGTTCAGTTGAAGGACTTGAAGTATCTAGTATTCCAGCTAGAAATCAATCTGGTTGCCTTTTATACAGTGAAAGTCTTGATAGGGCATGAATAACAACTAGGTAATTACTTACTAATACACTTAAATGATGTTCTGTACTTAAGCAAAGCCAAGCTTGGATTAATTGTAACAAGTATATCTCTCTGGAAAAGATTTTTATGATACTTCTCTACTTTTTTGTAGGACCAGATCAGTGGCACAAAAATTACCCTTTTGCAAAAGGACGCCATCAGTCACCAATTGAAATCAATAACAAAGAGGTGCATTACGATAGTTCTTTACTACCGTGGTTTGCTAGTTACGATCCTGGTGCAGCTAAGACCATCCTCAATAATGGGAAAACCTGCAGAGTTGTATTTGATGATTCATTCGATAGATCAGGTCAGTTTTGTTTCCATCTCTGTCCTTATATGTAAGTGGCTGTTCCTTAATTTGCATGGAAGAGCCTGCTCTGAATGTTCAGGCTGTCGGAAGGGTTCTGTGTATTGCCTGTGTGTGATGTACAGGTTTCTCTGACCAGGTACCCTGTGCTACTGGTGGGGAACTTCTGGGACTCCTATTAAAATTGATCAGTAAAATCCTAGGGAATGGAGAGAACCATAAAGAAACTCGGTACAAGGTGAAATAAGGCGTAAGATAAATTTCTGGGGCTGCAAAAAGTCATTGCAATTGTGTTGCTTTCCAGGACAAAGGAGGCCCAGGCTTTATCTGTGAGAGCTGAATTTCATTTTACCTATCTGAGATGCCCAGCAGAACATCTTAAGTTACAGTATTTAAGAACTCTGTCCATGTAATTTGTGATAAATGAAGTGACGAGCTAGGTGTTGCTACAACGTCACAGTATTTAATCAGTTAAAACTCTTCCTGGCATTCATGAGGTTTTGTCTTAATGAAGATTATAGGGCTGATAACTTCAGTTGTGTCATATAACATTTGATATATTTTATCCACTTGCAGCTATGAGAGCATACAGTGTACAGACTTATTTCTTACCTGCATTAAAACTTCCACTTTCTGTATAGCTAGGACTGACACCTGTAGTTACTAGGAGAAATTTTACTAATAGATTGTTTAATGTTAATTATATATGGACATGGATTTGATTTAATGGATTTTTAACTAATTACTTGGGTTTCATGAAACTGAGGATCAAAATGTTTGTAAGCTGGACTAGTTAATATACTATCAAAACTTACAAATTACTATGCAGTCAAGAGTTTTGTAACTTTTCTAGCAAAGTGGGAATTTTCAATGTTATTTGAAGAAAAATATTATTGTCAGATAAAATGATACAAGTAAAGAAATGTAGCTGTGGCACATGAGAGCTCCATGACTATTACCATATTTTTACCATCTGTTGTATTTGTTAGAACAGCATCAGATATACCAGTGGTTGCATCTTCTGCATGAAAATAGAAGTGCAATTATTGTTAAGATAACTCAAATTTTCAATGGGAGGCAGTATCCAGGCAGAGTAATCTACAGCATGGATGCAACACTCACAATAAAGAGCAGAAAGTTTCAGAATGTTCTGAAAATTCTTTCAAACGAGCTGCTCAGTAATGGTTGTTTTGATCTCAGAAATAAAAAGCATCTCAATGCGAAAAAAAAGTAGGTGTATATCTGAACTCTTTGAAGTCAAGAAACATTCAGTGTTTGTTGTTATGTTTCCTTTGTTATACCATTGCCTGCAGAGTTTGTGGGTGGTGTTCTTTCTCTAATATAATGCTAATTGCAGGACGAATTCCACTGTGCATACTCCTACTGGCTTGAACACATATTCAGTTTTTTAGGATATGTGCAATGGCTTATTTTTTATGCAGAAGAACCACCAGCTGAACAAAATATACGTAGGCAATAGTGATCATATAGGAATGAAACTTTTATTCCTTTGGATCAAAGAAATTCATTCTCTCTATGTATGTGTCTGTCACTCTGTCTATCTGAGTTAACCAGAAAACTAATGGCTTCATTTATTTTCCTGACTTCTTCCAGTTATAGTGGTCATACCCATATCTGTACTTCTGTCTAGATTTTCATTAGTTTGGATAAAATAGATTGCTGACTAAGTTGCCAAGGTGAGTGATAAAATTAATTACTTTGGATGCCTCCAAGTTTTACATCCATTGTGTATCCTGCCAAAAACACTTGGAGTATTCACAACTGGGGATAGTTTCTTAAATTCAGACAATTAGAGTGTCATCCAATGTAACTCAGGTATTAAATTGAAAAAGACCTTATTACTTTTATGTTTGGGGTTAGACTAGTGGAAGGAATTTGAGAATTTATTTCCAGCTATTTATAAAGTCTGAACTTAGAGAATCTGCTACAAAACTGAAAGCTTTGCTGACTTTGCTGACAGATAAAGTTGCTGTAGGAGCAGTACCATGTCTCTGCTGCTTATCCATACAAGTTAATGGATTCTTGTGGACAGTTTCCTGTCTTACTGTAAAGATGTAGATGGACCTTATGCACTGTAAAATGATTGCAGGTGGGGTCTGGAGCCTGAAAATTGAGGAGAAAACTAGGAGCTGAAGACAAACCTTCTAGGTGTCTGGGCCCAGTAAAACATACCACAACTTGGGTACTTTGGCAGCCTACCACTGCTATGGTTTTTTGGCCTGATTGGCAATTCAGATACTCTTTTAGATCCAGCAGTGACCCAGTTTTGGTTTGAATTTGGGTGGAATCTTATTTCCACTATCAGAATCCACTTCTTTCTAAAATTAAAAAAAATATTCATATCAGCGAAGTGTCCTGAGAGCTTCTAGCTGGTGGGACTATTATTGTCATTATGCTTTTTGATATATATACTTATTATATAGATATAACAAATTATATTATGATAATTATATAATATATAGTTATACTATAATTATTATAGTTAATGACTCTTTGGCTTTTGTTGTAATAGCTTGGTTAGATGGTTACACCGAAGTGTTGGATTGAGATACAGTAAAGATCCAAAAGTCTGGTAATGGAACCCAGACCGAGCAGCTGAGGAGAGATATACTAAGGCTATGTCACATGGATACCTTCCTTCATCTTCCCTCTTTGTTGTTTTTTTTGGCACTTCCTATGGACATTCATCAAACAAAGAGATTCCTACTTCTTTTTTTACTGGCTTTTGGATGGATGACATTTAAGGGCTTGGAGTACCTCAGTGCAGGCACACATTCATACAGGGTTACCTTGATGCTGTTTTCAGAATCTTTTCCTGTCAAAGAAACATGTGGCTTTGAAAATGGATCATGAAAAAAAATAAAAAATTAGAGACAGTTACTGTAAGAAGTTGGAGCTTATTGCTAATCAGCTCTTTTAGCATGATTAGGGCTTGTGGCCAGCATTTCCTCAAATACCCCTTTGTGGGAAATCTCATTCATTTTTGCAAATGAAATTTTGATTATCAACTTCTGCTAAATAAAACATTCATTTGTTTACCAGTTATTATAGACTGAGGACAGACCCCAGTAACTTCAATTAAACCAGGGGAAGTCTGTGCATAGACATTCCAGTTTTGGTTGCTTCCTACAAAAGATTACTTAACATTTTGTCTGCTGAATTTCCACTGGAGAAAACCAGTAGCTGTTACAAGAATAGCACCACTAAATCCCAGTAGTTTCATAGTTGTGGTACCACTCAATGGCTGTACTGCATAAGGCAAAAGGCAGGAAAGTTAAATTCTTCGTAAGTGTAACAACACATCTGTCATTTCTCGTGCCTGCATGAAGGTATTAACTCATGTATTTGGGTACAGAGAATTTAGGATTTGAGCTTCTGTTAACTTCAAATTTACATTGTTAGAATTGAAAGTGCTTTACTTTTAATTCTAGTCAAGGGCCTGCTGAAGCTACAGGTACACAGAGGACTGTCCCTGGAAGTGGGGCAGCCACCTATTCAGCCCTGCGCAGATCACAAAGATGATTTGGGAACTCACTGATGAACAAACAGGCTGTGATCCAGGGGCACAAAACCGGCAAAAGTGTTACAGTGTAGGTGAGGGTGGGTGGCAGGCCAACAGATTTCTGTCTGAACCCTCTTTTTCCCAGTCTATCCCTAAAAGAGTGCAAATAGAAACAAAAGTAATCCTGCTGCATATCTATTCAGTGCTTGCTTAAAGGAAATTTCAGTGAGAATTGAAATCTGAGTTCCAAAAGCTTTTAGGAAATACATTTTACTCTGCAGTTAGCTAGATGGTTTCACTATAGAGATCCTCTTCTGAGCAGAGGCTTTTTTATGGCTTATAAAATGTGACAGTGATGTGAAACACCTGTGGGTTCTGTGCTGCACTGTTAGATTCTATTATGAAGCAGCATAACAAAGATAATGTGTCTTTTCAATTGTCAAACAGTAGTACATTACTAATTTAATTTCATTGTGGTTTACCAGATAATTTTATGGATTTGGCAGGATGCAAGATCATAAATCTTACTAGAACAGTCATTTCTTCTCATGTTTATAAACACAGTTCATCTCAGGAGTGTGTATTGCTCTCTGTTGGTTTTTCCACCTGGCTTTCGTGATGTGCCTTTACAACACACAGGGAAGGCATTTGTATAAGATGACTTTGCCAGTTTTACTTTAGTGAGATCAAATGACAATTGAGCCTAGCACAGGTTAACAACCAGACCCCTACAGAAGCTGCTCAGCAAGTGGATGCACATATTTGAAAAGCTGCTTGTCACTTTTCTGTTGTCAAGGGCACCCAGCTAGCTAAAGTGACTGGAGCAGCCATCTCCTCTCAACTGCATGACGCCTTCATTTGGCCGTGTCATAGAGAGAGTGAGAGACGAGGTTTTCTTGCCTTAGTTACATCCTTCCGTGCAACACTTGCCCTAGTGATTACTTAGAAAGTGAAGAAAGCCCATTCTTTTATTAGCTTGTTTTGTCTCATGCTGCTCAGCTGATGATGGATCAAATAAAAGGTGAGCTTTTTTCCAGACCAGATGTCCTTGTGTGTGTCCATGCAGGATTGTTCCGTAATAGATCATTCTTCAGTGTGGATGTGGAGAGGGCACAGAATTTAGGCAAGAGAAACATGACGTTTTTATATCTGGTATCAGGCACTGCTGGGTCATTGAGGGTGATGTGCAGACCCATTTAGAGTCAGTCAGTGAGCAATGGGATGAAAGTTTGCAGCAATAAGGCACCAAAAAAGGAGTGAATACTTTTCTCCCCTGTCTTCCTCAGCTGGTTTGTATATTCTTGCACCTGGGCCACATTACTTTAATGAAAGCAAGTTTAAGGGAGTTACATTTTGGTAATTCTGCTGTGACTTGCAGATATTTAAGGTGGACAATTCCTGTGTAGTAATTGTCAGAAAAATTCCCTGTTACATGTAGTTAATATATACAAACATTGCTGAAAAAGAATGTCAAGATACCATATATCTTCTTTTATATTCTTTTTCTGTTATATGATTGTGCATTTTTATTTTTTTAGTATTGAAAACAAAAGCCCAAGAGGATAAAAATATGTTTAGAATTTAAGTTCCAAAGCACATGCTTAAAAAGAACCCTCTTACTAATTTTGAGCTATGCAGACATAGTGTGGGATTTTTAATGTTTTAAGTATTACAGAACTTCATTCTCATAATGGTTTTGTTTACTTTTTTCCTTTTTAATGTGCAGGAAAATTTCATTTACTTACACTGTCATTTTATATATTTATATGTTCAATACTACACACTTGTAATTAAAAGAAAGGAAATGCCTCTTTTTCCTTCAGGAGATGTTGTTTGCATCATTTTTTCTGCCTAAAGTGTGCTAGGCAGAAGTTACCGTCTATTTATAGATGAGTTAAGCTGGAATGTGTTGGCATGAGATTAGGCAGAGCTTCACCTAATGCCCAGTCAAAAATGTCTGCTGATGGCCCATCAGTGGAAATAATGACATATTTTTACCTTAAAGAGGATTATTTGGCCTTACAGATCTATTTTAATGGAGAACTGATGGTCTTGTCAGCTACTACTCTTACCCTGATTGTGTTCACCACAGTTCTGAATGTCTGTGGGAAGAAGTAAAAGGAATTTGTTGAGAATAGCAGCTTGCTCAACTCTTAGTGCTGTATTTCTTGAGATGATAATGGATTTCATCATTTTCAGATTGAAGGATATTTTTCTCTGGAATATGAAGACCTGTTCTTGAGAGCTGCTGAATGTTTTATAGGAATGCTATAACTTCTATTCTCAAAAAAAGTGAATGACAGTTGAGCATTTTTTAGTATTTGGTGAATGTAAAGATGTTCTTTTTATTTTATTGATCCTTTCAAATAGACCACCTTCGTTTACAATATTATTTAAAAAGGGTGACATTACTAGAATAGTAGATACCATTCATCACAGGCTGAATTTTTGTTTAGAAAATAGCTAGCACTCTCAGTGACTGCTTTTCTGATTTATTTGCTGCTTTCTTTCTCTTATTCCATAACTGGAGGGAGCAGCCATTAGTGCAGAAGCAGCATCAGTAATTTCACAACCTTTTAAACAAATAAGTCATAGCCCTGCAGTAAGATACACAATTTTGTAGTGTTTTGTGGGAATTTGTTTATCATCTAGCACTTAGTATTTGATCTTAATTGTGGTTATGTTTGCTTACTTTCACATCAGCAAATCCCTGAATTGAATCTAGGGGAGATTAAGATATCTAAATTTAGGTGTCTTATTGTGGGATTTTAAAAGCTGATGTGTTATATCTAGACTGCCATTCGAGGTAATGGAGTTGGAGTTCTAGGAGTCCAGAGAATACACTGCCTGTTGAGTGTCTGCTTTAAGGCAAGAATAATTACTCTAGAGGCTTGACTGTTCTGATTAGGGGTTAATTCAGTTACCCAAACACAGGCATCCCGTGTAATGTTTGATAACCTAATTTATTTCCCCTTGCCTCCAGATATTGGTTTAGAATGTACAGATCTTCCACAGATCCTGGACCACGTCTCTCAGTCCTGTCCCGATGTCTCTGGACTATTCCAGAAAGTACTAGGTGCACATTTATGCAGCTGAATTAAATCAGTGATCTCCAGTGACTGTATAGTGGAAGCCTAGACACAAAAGTTCTCCTCTGCCTATAGGTGCTTATAGCTGGTGATTGCCTGACATGTGGCTGAAATCGGTGCAGATTTTCAGAACACAGAGCATCTGTGCAGCAAATACGTAAATACATGTGTAAATATTGTAGATACATATGTACTTCATTTGAAAGAATTGGGAGATCGTTGAGTCTGATGCTGTTGCAGATTGTCAATTGCAGTGCTGAGAGGTGGGCCACTTCCAGGGGTCTACAGGCTGCGGCAGCTGCACTTCCACTGGGGCTCATCTGACGACCACGGCTCCGAGCATGTTGTGAATGGAGTGAGGTATGCAGGAGAGGTAAGACTCACCACTACTTGCTTTAAAACAGGTTGTAAAATAAAATTTGCTGCTGTTGTTCTGGTGGAACAAAATTAGTCATTTCTCTGTTTTTCAGGGAGTTCTTTTTATTTATTTATCTGTGCCTTTTTATTCTTGGTTCCATCGATTCCTATAAACATGAGTCAGGTTGAAGTCATTCTCACAGCAGGAGAAATGAAAAATTCTCTGTGAAACGAAGGTTTCCATGTTCTCAAACCAGTGTGGTGTGAAACAGCACAGCAAGACTGAATTACTCAGAAGCAATCCAAACTTACTAAAACAGTATTCTGAAAATATAGAATGATGGCAGAAGTACAAAATTGCAGTGATAAAAATCAGGGGGGAAGAATGAATTACCTTGGTTCTTCAACACTTTAGGATTGTAATGAAAATGAAAAATGTAGACTAATAATATACATGAAGGGCATTCATATGGATTCTTTGACAGAATTGCTGTAATTTGAATGCCAAATGGAAATGAAACACATATATGTAGATGATGTCTGAGCTGCATGTTCCACCTGCTTACTTAAGCAACTTTTCTTCAGCTTTAAGATGAGATTCTTATTAATTTTCTTCAATTTATTTTTCAGATATTTATAATTTATTTTAAAGCAAATATGACTATAATTAATAATGTATGATAGATATAAATGATATAGGACTTTGCTGTCCTTTTTTTTTTTTCTCCTTTTTGGAAGGCCTCAATATCATTCCTTGTTGCCTCAACTCACAATTATGTTAAGAACTGTAAATTAAGCCTCTGATGGCTTGCTGTTGAATAATGGAGTTTTTTTACACATTTTCCTTTGTTTCAAG
Organism: Parus major; assembly: GCF_001522545.3. NCBI lineage: Eukaryota > Metazoa > Chordata > Aves > Passeriformes > Paridae > Parus > Parus major. The sequence continues at coordinate 124,486,140 of NC_031769.1, forward strand.
CTACATTTGTTACACTGGAATCCCAAATACAGTAATTACCTTGATGCTAAGAGAAGAACTGATGGAATAGCTGTTTTGGCCATATTTTTGCAAGTAAGTAGAAGCATGCAACCATAGCATTGATGCTATGGAGTTTCTATTCTTAGAGGATTAAAAAAAAGCAGAACCCTCTGGATATATTTTCTAGGGATCCTACCACATTGAAGGGGTTGACTTTCAGTAATGTATCCTTTTCAAGTTACAGAGCATGAGTCATATTATCTCAAGTGGTATCCAGAGCTATACACACTTGTCCCTGCAGCTATTGTGTCACTATGTGGCTCATGGAATGGGGACACGTGTCAGAAATGGCCCTCTGACCAACAGCAGTCAGCTGTCTTTTTTGCTAACTGGGGACAGATTTCAAGGACATGTATCTCTTCTGGGTTTTTCATGAACTTTCTCTCAAACAGAACTATCTCACAGGCAATACATATTATTCATCCTTTTTTAAAAATCCTTTTAGGGGCATTCACACTAAGCCTGAAATATTAGCTGTTGCTCTGTCTTGTTTAATTCACTTCCACTAGAGACAGCACTAGAGATAGAAAGCTGGATGTCTCTTTTGAGATCAGCAATTGCAAACAATATATCTGACCATGAAATCTGTGTTGTGAAATTAACTGTTATGATAAAATTTCTGTACTGATACAGTTTCCTCCTTTGCATCATAACATCTGTTGGGGTAGAGGCAGAGGTAACAGACAGAAGTCATGGCTTACCAAGCTGGTAGGGGTGATAGGTTAGGTTAATGCATTATAATTTTATACTTGATATGTTTAGATGCTCATATAGAAAAATAGGAGAAAAGAAACCTGGTCAAGCAGAACTCCTTGCTTCTTTACAGGTAGGGGAAACTCCCAAAGCAGAGATGAAGAGAATTCTTGAAGAAATAAATGCTATCAAAACAAAGGTAATGATATTGGCCTTTTCATTCTAGGAAAATTGCTAAAAAAAAAAAATAAAACCCACAATGTCTGACTTTCTGGTTTGCAAATTCTGCTCTGCAACATTTCCAGAATATATTTGGGAATAAAACCGTGGGTAGCTTTTCCTTAATATGAAAAATCCTTTCTTCCATCAGCCGTTCTTGACTTTAGTGGGGCTTATGAGTTTGGTGAAAATTAGTAATTTCCCCAGTCTTTGCTCACCTAAAAACTAGGCATGGAACCTTATTGCCTCAGTGGACAGTGCCAAATAAAAGACATATTTAGAAATTGGTCCATTTGGCCTTATTATGTAGGCTGCCTAGTGGATCTCTGGAAATGCCACTGACTAGACATTTGTGTCCTAGATAACATTATGTGATAAATCTCACATTTCATAGGCTGTCTTGCTTGTTATTAGCACAAATATGAAAGTTGTACTTGTCTCACTTTGTTGTATGGTGACCTAATGAAATATTAAATAGAATTTCTATAAGAAAGGAGACCAGAAGAAGGAGTATTTCTGCCCAGATATGAGTGAAACACATTGGTACTGGACGGCACTTCACATGAGTTAGCTCAGGTACAAGAAGTAGCATCATGGACTTTTCTGTTTCATCACGCTTTCTCTGGGCCCATCTGTGAGGGTCATTTAGTCCACCTGTCTTACTGCACCATTTTAGCTTGTGTAGATCTGTGCTCACTTTCCTCAGTTAATACATTTGAAATATCAGAGTCATTCCCTGTTTCTTAAAATAACAGAGTTTTACAGTAATCTTGGTTAGATTTGTTGAAGAGTTTTCTGTTTGGTTTTGTTGTGTTTTTGTTTTTATTTTATAGGGGAAAAATGCTCCTTTTCCAAACTTTGATCCTTCAATTCTTTTCCCTAAATCTCATGACTACTGGACATACCATGGATCTGTCACTACTCCACCTTGTGAAGAGTGTGTTACCTGGATTATTCTTAGAGAGCCCATCATAGTCAGTTCAGACCAGGTAAACTTCCCCCTTCATTTTATTTACATGCCATAACCTGAATGTGTTCTTTTGACAACAAAAACGACCACTGGTTTTGTGAGAAATTACAGGATTAAAAGGAGAGTGAAGAACTAGCCTACATCCAACACCATGGTACTTGAAGCCCACAGACATTAGAGAGCTTTTTAAATTAGTAAAAACATACCACAGTGTAGTTGGTAAGAGTTTTCTTTCAAAAACATAATTTTTCAGAATACAAATGTAATGGGATTGGTGACTCTGTCTGCCCTGCATTGCAGATGGGAGTGCAAGCTGGAAATGTTGAATTACATGCTTGATACCTGTTTTTGAAAGGCATACTGGCTCCATTTTCACAAACTGGAGCAACAACAGCTAACTATAATTTATTGTTAATGTCAAAAACTTCTTTGGTCACTTACTGTAAAGAAGTATTTCTTGTTAATTTCCCCTCCTAATTTTCTCCCAAGTCCAGTTACAGAAATTTGAATGCCCTCTTTCAGCACATTTCAGCCTATGATTCTACTCTTACTACACAAGTCTGTTTTCTCATCTGAGGTTATTCGTCTAGTCAGCAGTCTAATAATACATTACCACAAATTTCAAGGCTCCAGGATATAAAGCACATGAATATTCATCAAGGGACTGACCTATTATGTAGATGTTGTATTTGGACACATAATTTTCATTTTAGGTTTTCAAGATGATGATGTGTTTAATGTATTCATTGATGTGCATGTTACATAAAAAGGAAATATTTTTATTTTCTAGTACTTTGTATTTAACTGGCTCTTTGTCTTTTAAGTAATACAACCCAGGTATGATGAGAACCTTACCTGGCAGTAGATGAAATATGGTAATGAGTTCATATATTTTCAGAGCTTATTGAATTGCTGTGCCTCCTGTTTCCTTGTCCATCCAAAGATTAAAATATGGGGGCTATTTTAAAGTGGGTACTTATGTGAAAACTACAAATATGGTCTGACTGGTTTCCACAAAATGAATCATCTTAGATGTTCATATTACAGAAGATCAGCTACAAATTATATTAGGAGAAGTGTAGTCATTATTGAGCATCTCTGATTTAAAATGCATTTTAAAAGAAGTAACTAACCACATTATTGATCCAGCTTTATGAAAAGACTTTCTGACTACAGAAGGTAGTCAAAAGGTGTTTGGGTCATGGTCTTTTTCTCAGCTGTTCTAAAATTAGTGCCTTTTGGAAAACATACAAGACTGTTCTTTAACTATCCCTCTTGTACAAAAAATGGAGCATCTAAGTTAAAGATTAATAAAGACAAGACATTGGCTCTTACCCTGAGGTAGCTGCTTTTCAGGCAGAATTGGCAGCATGTACGAGTTACTGTCTAGAAATACAATAGAAATACTTCCCTCACTCCAGAGTCCCTGCCCTCTAAATAATATATTCATAAGAGGATTGTGTTGCCAATTATTTCTAATCCTAGACAGTGTAGTACCATGGCAGCCTCATTAATAGTGATTATTTTAAGTGTGTGTGCATTTGCAGTGGATTTCTTGGATGCTTTTGCAGCCAGATGGTAACTGTATATTAGCCACAAGGGGAAGTGCAGTCGCTGCAAATCAGTGCTCTGCAGGAAAATCAATTCACCAGAAATCCCAGTTGAGGTAGTGTGGGTGGCCTAGCTGCTCAGATTACTTTTAATGAAAGAACAGGAATTTAACTGTGGAATAACTCTGTCTAATTGCAGACTAATTTTTTCATCTTTATGTAATCTTAGCCTGAATACATGTTGGTTTTTTACTGAGTAGAGCAGATATTTCAAAGATAATAAACCCCAGCACTCTTCTCTAAAAGTAATTTATCAGTATGAACAAAACAGATGAAAAATTTTCATCTCTTCCTGTACAAATTATTCTTCATCTGAAATCTGAAATTTAATTTCAGAATATTAATCCACTGGATGCCTGTTCTGCTGGTTATAAATGTGACCTCATCATTGTTCAGGCAGACTGAGATGGCTGGCTTTTCTGAGCTGTCCAGTGAAGAGTAATGTTGAGATGCCCGAGCTAGCTCAGTTCATAAACTGGAATGGAACAAGTTTAACCACAGTGAACCCAGGTTTTACAACGTAGACAGAAATTCTGCTTGTATTGGCCTTGAAGTCTGTACTAAAAAGTAAATACATCAGTGTATTGAAGCTCCTGGTGAGCAAAGGTGATGCCTGCCCTGCACTATGTTTTCAAGTTTACAGGGGAAATGTGTGTGTGCTTTTCAAGGTTTTTCATTCAAACAGGGACAGGCTCAATGTCCAAATGACAGCTGATGAGCTTTGTGTCTAGTGTAGTGCGTGGTAGTGACAGGAAATGAGTACAGGGTATCTGTATGCATGTTGCATCCTTTGAAAATCAGAAAGCAGTAGAGAAAGTGTTAAACAGTTTTGACTAGTTTGGGCTCTTTATAATGCATCCCTCAAAAAAGGAAACACACCTTGGTATCAACAAAGGAGAGTCAAGCTGCAGACCTTGTTTACAAACCATTTGAAACCTTAAGCAAGTCTTTCTCTAGATTTAAATTCCAATTCCTGTTATTAATAAATAATGGACTTCTTGTGTCACTGCAGAAAATATACCCTCTGCTGCAGACCTACCATGGAAATGAACAATTAGTTTATAATTCAGCTTTAAAACCTTGTATATCTAAAGGATTCTTAACTATCAGGCACTAAGGCAGGATTAGAGTAGAAGTTTATTACAGCACAAGCAGCTGTATTCACATTTTCTGACTACTTCCCACAGTTTCTCTGGCTGTAGACAGTACCTAAATGACACTGTTTTTCACAATCCTGTTCAAATAGGACTCATTTTTCTGTTTTGACTATCCTAAGAATATCACTGCTAGGAAAAGAACAGAGTACAGTTCCTGTGGTGGTGGGGTGCAAGACGTCTTCACAACTTTGAAGGAGACTTTTTTCCACAGCTGGACCAGCTTCCTTAGTTTAATTGTTGGGCTGTGGATTTGATCCCAAAGGATTTCCATCAGGACACTTCAATTTTTGCTCTTGTGCAGATGGCGAAGCTCCGCAGCCTCTCCAAGAATGCCGAGAACGAACCTGATCACCCCTTGGTTGATAACTGGCGCCCGACTCAGCCGCGGTATTTCAGGATGGTGAGCGCGTCGTTCCTCTAGGACGTGGCTTCTGTTGGGTGGCTCTGAGAGAGGCAACCTCTCAAAATAAGAGGTGTTTTTGTTTTGTGTCCTTTGCTGCATTTACACAGAACTCCAGCTGCTGATCTGGAGGCTGAAGCTCGAGTTGTGGAATGAGAATTTCACTTTCAGAGGATAACATTTATTTAGGCAAATTCTACTTGTAAAATGGAAGTAGAGAATCTGTTTGGTTCTTCATAACTTCTTTAACATCAGTTTTTGTTAATAGTTCAAAGGAAGAAAGAAGATGCTACTAATAATTAGACGACAGTTTCCTATTGTGCACATGTCCCTTTATGCTGGTCTGATTGCATGCTAAAGAGGTTTCAGTTAAGAGAAGTAACTGGTTTCACCATTAAATTTTCAGTAGATGTTTTCAACATTATCCATATCCAGCTCTGAGCTGCACCAGTTAATCCACAAAACATTCTTGGAAATTATAAACTCTTTTCGTCTTTGGAATGTAAAATATGGAAGGATAGGAAATTGTGTTATAATCATTGATACAGAGCTAAACTTTTACTTTCTTAAAAATAATGGACAGGTGAAACAGAGGTCTGTTCTGAAAATTGTATTCACCGAGTTATATGCAGTTAAACCTATGGGAAGGGGGAAGAGCTATTTCTTTTTGTGTCACAACTGGTTCCCTTTATTAAAAGGCTAATTTCCATTTTAATATTGTAGCAGTCAAGGTGACATAAATTTTGTGAAGTTGGTCTTTGTATCCTTCGTATATATTTTATTCATATATGCAAACAGCTTTTCTGTGTAAAAAGGGTGTTAAAAGAAAGAGTCCTTAGTCTAATATTTTTTGAGACAAATTCTCATTTAATGTACAAATGTAATCAATCCTGCTGTTAATGAAACTTGTGTATGAACATCTGAAACCACAGTTGGATTCTTAATCAAAATGCAGTTGAACAATGTGTTTGTCTCTTGTTTTAGTACAAAGAGCAATTAAACAGGATTGTAATCCTCTAATTGAAATAACAGTATTTCTGCATTAAAAAAAATCCAACAATAATAAATATATTTACCAAGATTTTTCTTCTGTAGTTTTTTACTATTTAGAAACATGTAAAAGTAACAGAATTTTAAAGAAAGACCTGTCAATTTCCTCTGTATTCTATCTTTGTAGAAACTGACCATGCATAGTATCTTTTTCAGATGCTTGAACTACAAGTGTACCGATTTTACATGACACCTAAATAGCTACATCCTTGAGACATCCACATCTGTTCTTTTAGTGACATCATCTCTATTCTGACAGTGGCTTTCTTGCAACATCATATGAGTCTGCACAAGTTGATTGCAGAGTGGAAAAGTTCAGCCTGTATCCAAACTCACTAAACTGAAAGATAATTTACCATTGAGCTCAGGAAATACAAAGCAGGTGCAGCTCTTGCAGTGGCTGGATTCTTGGCAGCCATATTCTGGGCCAGGAGGATGATGCTGAGCTTGTTGATCGGAGAGGGATTATGTTATTTCATTAAAAAAAGGAAAATTGAAGCAAAAATAGATTTTTTGAAGTGCTTAGTTTCTTGTGAGTTGCAAGGTAAGTTGTTTTATAAGGTACTTTATTAAACTGAATTGCATATCCTAGAGTAGTTTGGGGTTTTTTTAATGCAATTTATGGTATTGCAAATCTGGAACATGTAATCTCAGGGATTTTTAAAGATACGGTGGTTTCCCAGTCAGACTTTGGAGAGGAGCTGTCTGGGTGCTATAAATGTAGCTGAAATAAGCCTTATGCTCCAGACCCATGTTTATTAAGTTGGAACCTGAAAAGTTGAGGTAATCTCTCAAAAGAAAGTGTCATTTGACTCTTCCATGCAGTTGATTTCATTTTATCTGTATTTATAATTTGTAAAAAGTAGACTAAATTCGGCCCAGGAGAGTTGCAGATAGGAGGAAGTTGTGAAAAAGGGTTTTGGCAGTTGTTTTACAGACCCTGTCCCTATGCACAGGGACTGCCGGAAGTAATGATGACAGCTCTAGAAAACAATGGTACAGCATCAGGGGAAAAATGGAAAGAGTAGGAGTAAAAGGAAAATAAAAAGCCAAAGAATGGGGGTGGGGGCACTTCAGGGACCCTGTGAATCACACTGTAAGCTGAACATATGAGGAGATTAGGGAGAGTTTTGAAGGCAGCAGTGAGAAATGTAGGGTGCTGTGAGTCAGCATTTAGAATGTGCTCATGTATCATGCAATTTTCTGCTCTCTCTGGCTGTGTTCATTGTTATTCTGCAGAGGTTACCCCTTTCTTTGCAGCTTTCCCCAAGTACAAGAAAAATTAATCACTAGTATGACTGAATTCAGATCATGTAGTAGTAACATCCATTATGCCTCACTTCTTAACTGCACATTTCCACTATGGGATTTAACTCTGCACTGCAGGAACAGGGAGCACTGGGTTCAGAACTACCTGGTAAAAAGGAAAGACATCCGATTTTCATCTTGGTGGGATAGGACACAACAAATTGCTACTGTATTTGACTTTCATACCATGTATGCCTGACTACACTTTGTGACATCAGTGCTAATTAGGAACATTAGCCCCTCTGAAACAGATATGAGACATGCAAGCCATAGTGCACAGCTCATTGGCAGCCCCTTCTCCAAGTTACTTTTCATCTGCTGCAGAGGTCAGAAATGACATGGCCATGCTCTGTGATGCTGCAAGTCTTCCTGAAACATTTTAGTAGTATGGCTGTACCTGCATCTCTGTCACTGACTGTCTTGAACATGAGCAAGAAGGGGCTGTGGAATGAAACAGCCGCTGCAGTAGCACCAGAGATATGATTATGCTCTTCAACAATCAACTGTAGATAGGCTCTCCCCTTCTAAACCTCATCAAAATAAAAGATACCCATGGTAAATGTGTGGGCAGTCCACTTTCTTATGTTTCTCATTGGGAACCTATTCTCTAGCCCCAACATGTTGATCACAGAAGTTATCTGTGGGTTACCTGTCTGCAGCTGGGCAGGAGACCATCAACCTGCAGTCTCGCTTTGTGGAGCTCCCTGAGGCAGGCAAGAGAAGGTAGATATAGATAATCCAAAATTTTATATAAAAATAGACTTAGATTTTAGTGTTGAAGAAGAGTCAAAATTCAGGTGATGGATATTTCTGAAGAATTTAGATCAGAAAAGAACTTGATTAAATCTGATTTATATCCAAATTTATGCCTATTCTCGATTTCATTAGAGTAATTATAGGAAAATGAACAGACATTTCTTTTAATAATAAATAGGACAGTATTTTGCAACCTATGTACATAACTGTTAATACATTGAGCAGAATTCTGAATTGTTTTGCTCAAGTTTCAGATTTGGGATCACAAATGATTTTTGGGACAGATGCTCTGTCCTGTTGCCCAGCAGTGGCAGCTCACTGGAGCTGAACTCTGTCAGCTGGGTAAAGCCACCCATCCAGAAGGGCACACAGCAAATCCCTAGTCACCATCATCAGGATGCATCATGCCTCTAACAGAACATGCTGAAGTTTGGTTGGTTTGGAAAATGTTTTCATTCCTTCGCCTCAAAGGCTTTTTGCCACTGAACAGACCTATCTGTGCCTCAATGTTTATACAGCTTACTCTCTGTGTATATGTATGTGTGTATCAATATATACACAAAACATATGTGCTGTATAAATACACATTCTGCTGCTGATTTTGGTTAATGTGTGATAGTATTTTGACTGAAACTACAACTAATTTCAGACTCGGGAGAAAAAACATCCTCCTAGAGAAGTTAGTGTGCTTTTAACAAACCTGTCTCTGGTTGGCTGCCTGCCACACCTAGCTGTCTTCCAGAATAAAGTAGTGGAGGAAACAACTCCCTTTCCCTCCTTTTCCAAGAATAAAAGAACTCCTCAGTTTGGAGCAGGTATGCTTCTTTCTGAGATCACTGGGGCCATTAATCACCTCGTCTTGCTTGAAAATTCTTGCTTAAAAGCCTAAGAGTACACTTGCTGGTCAGAAACTAGAGCTGGCACTTGGATTCACAGTTTCAGGTAACAGGTCAAGAGAAAGAAGTCTGTGAAGGACCTTGAAAGTCAAAGTGAGTTACATGTGTTTAATGTGACAAAAAAAGACAGACAGGATTCTTAGAAGAGGTGGCACAATCTGAAGGACAGAAGAAGAAAATGCAAACAGTGGAAAGGTTATGTTTGCTGGAACTGGAAGAAAGGACAGGGCAACAGTGAGGGTATGAGACACTGAGATCCTCAGCTGATTTAAAGATGGTTGGAATAACAGACTTTGCACCAAATATTTTCTAAACACCAGTGCTGTTGCTGGATATATTTGGTTCTTCGCTCTATTTTGTTTCAGAACTCCCCTTCTGACTTAGTTGTTCTTTGGTTTTTTCAGATTGAGCTTCTCTTGTACCAGTTCCAACCTAGCTTTCAATGAGATTTTATTACCCTCTAGAACTAAATCTTACCACACCTCCAAACCACACTTCTCTTAAGATGTTACTACTTGGCATTACTGTAGAGAGTCTTGTTCTTAGGCATCATCTTCTGTTCAAGGCAGAAATCCTTAGCATTCCTTTATTTACTGTTCCACTGCTTTCTTCTGTATTCCCACACAAATGACACGTAGGAGAGAATTCAGAATCATGGGTTCATTTAGCCAGTTTTGCAAATAGCTATAAATTATTTCTTCCTTCTAATTCAAATGCTGAGAAGGACAGAAATACAATCAGTTGACAAGGATGCTTGCTTTAATGACTGTATCTGGACCAGGAATACTGGGAGGTAAGTCAGTTAATTTAAAATTCATGAACCTTTCAACGGTGGTCCTGTTCCTGCTTGGAATGCTCTTACCTTTGTTGTCATGTTTCTTCTGCAAGGTGCCTTATTAGGTAAGTTCCTGGTTTAAATCCTTGATGGATTTAATGAAACAACCAAAGTGCTGCAAGTAGATGTGAACTCCTGACATACCTAGTTTCTACTTAAATTGACTGTTTTGGTTCACTCTGCTAATGATAACTCCTGCAGTAAGATGACATGTGGGATGGTATTCCTAAGTGTCTTTATTAAAATTGGGTAAAGTAGGTTGCAGTTCCAAAGTAATTTACAAGCTTCAGAAAGAGTAGCTGAAGAGACACTTGCACAGCTACCCTAGGAGAAAAACTGTAGGTGTCTGTGCATATGAAGTGTCATGTCTTTATTTTGCCCATTTAATAACAAAGGCAAAACCAGACACACAAAGTGATAAACACTCTGTCAGTGCTGCCCATGGTTACCTACCAGCCCTTATCAATTTATAAGTTAAAATACCTTACTGCTTAGTTATTGATGGGCTTTTTGCACATCTCCAATGAAAGCTAACACTATTGGGGCATTCACAAGTAATTCATTTTGCAGTGAGTCAGGGTAAAATGCATGACACACCAATTTCAGAAGCCTCTGTGACCTGTGGGAGTTGTCAGTGGAATGATTGCTCTGTCCTCTTTGAAATGGCTGTGCAGCAAAACCCAAGGAAAGTCAAAGCCCTTTCCCAGAGGGGGCCTGGATGGCTTCCATCTTCCTGGCTGCTCCATGCAACCTGCAGGAGAGAAAACCTCCAGACAATTTCTTACTTTATCAAATTTGGCCAATAGATTCAAACGTGGAGGGGCCAACTGCCAGACACGTGCACATAAGGATATGCAAAAGAACATGTTGTTTTGCTAAAAAAAATGACGTGTCAGCTATTAAAAATCAAAACGACCTTTATAAAGAACAGAAAAATATGAGCTTGCTCACCTGAAATTTCATGATTGCAAATATGTTTCCATCTCTTATAAGATGATAAAGACACTATTTCTGTGGGCTTACTGTTTTGCTAACATTTATGAATAAAGATAGTAATAATACTTATGTAGATATGAGCTGAACACAAAGCATGACATAATGCATTTAACTGATGGCATATAATAGTGAGCTTGTTTTGCTTAGTGGTTGTTGTTTGAAACTGGTAAATTCCTGTTCTTTTTTACTGAGATTTCAAGTCACTCTCATTCCCTCCCTTCCTGGTTCTCTTGTAAGGATATAAAAATACTGATGTTCTTTTGAAAAGATTGATAATAGGCAGATCTTTACAGATCAGTATTTCAGATGATACTTTCAAAATACGGATTTTTTTAATAATAAAAATAAAAAAATCAGGGCAGATTCTTAGCTGAAACATGTACTTCAGCAATATGAAAGTGTGATTGAAACGAACTGTTTGTGAGGGTCACCCATTTTTTTACTTTTTCATTAAAATAAATCTAACTATTTGCATCTGCATAAGGCCATTAAGAAAGAGGGATGAATATCAGCAGCAACACTCTTCCCTATTACAAGGATTCCAGGCTGCTATTTGACCCTCCAATCTGGCAGACCAACTCTTTTATAGCTTTTTACTCATGACATTGGTGTGGGAGGTTTCTGAGGCCAGGGCCCAATGTGTCTGAGCAGCTGTTCTTCTAGGGATCACCGATGATCTTTGTGTGAAAAAAGGTGATTCACTAGAAGATTAAGTGTATATTTGCCCTACATACAAGCCACATAACTGACATCTATCCCTTTGTTTATTCTGGCAGACCTAGGAAAAGATGCAGACAGGTTTCACCTCAGATACTTCAGTGCCTCCCCAGTGTCTTGCTCTGTCCAGCCAGGCCAGGATGAGTTTCCCTGTGTCTTTACCGAGTGCAAGGTAGCCCTGAGGCTAACACTGACACTAATCTTACCTTGTGAAAGTATTCAGTCAATGAGTGGAGTTCAGTGACTCAAGCCACTAAGGTACTTCATGGCCTTTGGCAGGTTCTTCTTTTCATCTTTACACTGGAATACAGAAACTAGTCCTAGGAGAAGGCATGTAGAGTCCTGCCAGTGTTCGGCCCAAGCAATGACTTAGGATAAGTAGTCACTGTGCATAATGAATGCAGCATCTTTGGGGACTAGGAGATGGGTCTCATATCCATGTGAAAATCCCAACTGTCCTACTAAGGGAGTTGGCCATCCTTTTTTCTCCCTCTCTCACTCTAGACCCTTGATTATTTCACATTTTTCTTCAGGAACTCACCAGCTTCAACTCTTGGAGAATAAAGAATCTCCAGGACCTAGTTCATAGCATATGAACCCTGGCTGGAAAAAGTCTTATGTCTGAACACTCTTTTGCTGGACAGCTGCAAGGTCTCATACATGCAGAGTGTCCCAAAAAAACATTTTAAAGAACAGTGGCAAAAACTGCTTTAGAGAAGGTTTTGTTCTGCATTTTGTATTAGTTTTGCTTGGAAAAAAAATGATTACTATATGGCTGCTTCTTGGGTCTATCAAGAAATACAGTAAAATTCTGAGTGTAGGATATGTTTAATAATTTAAACACTGTTGAAACCTTAGGTACCAGAGTGGCTGTCAGTCCAGATATGAAGGCTTCTCTATTTTCTTTGCAGAATTTTTTTCGTTTCATTTTTGTTCTTCTGCAGCTATATTTGGCTAAGATTTATTGGATGTTTAGCAGTAAACATCAAATATATGAGAAGAAAATTTATCTGTGATCTGGCAGCAAATAATCTCACCTACTAGAACTGCAATTGTATTTTTTCAAGGTATTACAAGATTTTAGTTAATTGATTTTATCTTCCATATGTCTAGGCAAGGTGTGCATTTAAAGTTGTTTGCCTTATGAATAAAGTTGAGATATTAGCATCCATTTTTAGGGTCCAACCCCTGTCTCCTGAGCACAGTCCCACTGAAAGCCTTTAAGCAGAAAAGCTATTTCAGGGTTTCTAGGAGTGCTCTGCTCTACTCTGCAGAGGTGAGCTCTCAATGTGTAATGAATTTCAAGAACATGCACACTGTGATCATTTGTTGAAAACGGTTTCTCTGTAACAATAACACAAACAGTGGACATTTTCACCTCTAGAAACACTGGGGTTTAGCTTTTCTGTTCCTTCTTTCTTCAGGGGTGTACCACATTGAGAGGTTTTCCACAGCAAGTTAGGCATGTGGATTCACTTGTTACCATCTAGGCTAGAATTGATAGATCTTATACATTACAGCCTTCTGCACTTAAAAGAAAAAAAAATAAAAATGGGAAGACACAGGAATTGTTATGCTTTTCTGGAAAAGGTTGCTTTTGTGATTGCATATAAATTCTACATGTGTCCTGGCAGATACTGCACTGAAAATTACCAGCCTGATAGAAAATGTGGATACTGGCAAATTATAGAAATGTATTAAAATTTCTGATCATTTCCTAAGTTTATAAACGGTTATCATTCTATTAGTCTCAGTAAGCAGCATGGTCTTAAGCCTGTTCTGACAAATCAATTGGTTTTAAGGGCTGTGAAGAAATTCTAGCCTTGCTTGCCCTACTAAGCCTTGAAGTTTCATCCTAGTTCTTTTCACCCCTTTCCTATTTTCTTCCTTTGAGCTATTCCAGTGTGACTCCATATTCTCTTCAGACTTCAAGGGAAGGTCAGTATCTGTCAAACTTAAACTTTGCCTTGGGAGACTCACCAATCTGCTGGAATTTCACAGTGAGTCTGGAGTTGATAAATAAGCTTAGGTCAAACTTTCAATCCCGTATTACTCCAAGCAGGCTGTGCCAGAGCACGTGTGCAGACAGATCAGATCAGATTTTCATTCTTGAAAATTCTTGCAGCCTTGAGTTTCAGCAAGCACATCATTCAAGTGAGTTCATGTGAAAGCATGGCAATAATCACCTAAGGAAAGAGAGTATGTACTATGCATGAACCCTGCATGCTTTTGTTTTAAAGGAAGCAATTACAACTGGAGGGTAACACTTTTTTATAGAAAGGTTGGGGGGCCAATGACCTCCATGAAAGAGAATGAGATTGAATAAATGTTTAAATATAATTTGGGTCTTTAGCAGGGTTACCTGGTACTGACATGTACAGTGATTTATATAGTGTATGGCATAACAAACCCCAGATATAAATTTTCTCCTCAGACACTTATCAACATAGCAATGAGAGATCATGTTACTGCCAGCAGAATTGCCACATTGGGATGGCAACATTTATCATCTCGGTTCGTGTGGGTCACATGGATTGCAATTTAAATAGTTAATACAAACATATATATAAACAAAAACATGCATATTGAAGCACATAGGTAGTATAATTGAAATCCATGATTTTTAAAAGCTAAGTCTCTAGTATCTCTCATAATAATTTTATTTACTTAACGTCACAGCAAACTATTAAGCAACAGTTTCACCTGCCTTTCTTTCTAATTTATAGATCTCATACCCAGAGAGAGGAGATGGAGGAAGGCAAGGAAATTCAAACTCAGATAATTATAACAACATGTAAGCTGAAGGACTGAATTCCCTTGGATGATTTTCAAGGACCTGGTATAGCTGGATCAGAAAACAGAGTACAGAAAAAAAAGAATAATGGTTTTCATTTCCCCATTACATTCAAAACTCGTAAGGAAATTCCTGCAGAGAAGCAAAGAAAGTTCAGCTGTCTGAGCTGGCTGGAAAGACAATTGTGCAGGTGGGATCCAGTGCTTCTTCTTTACACATGGAGAAAGAGGGAACCACTGGGCTTACCTTAGCTGCAAGTCTGAAATGGTTGCTTGGCAGCTCCCTTTTTATGTGCACAGCTTTGTTGTTGCACCACTTTGAGCCCTCATCATTACCAGCCCCAACACCAAAACCTTCAGGCACTGAGATACTCTCCCCCATGTAATTCCTTTGCATATCACAGTCCTGATACTCCTGCCACACATGGTGGAAATCTCACTAGAGGACAGTATTTTAAAAAAAAATTTAAAAAAAAAATAAAAATATTCAGGTTGTGATTAATCTTCAAGCATTTTATATTGGATGAGGCAGCTAGCTTGAGTTGGTTATTAATTAATTACTCACATCTGTTTCTGCAATAGATGGGCCTAGCAGAGGTCTCCAACACTCAGATCCAGGAAGCAACTGATGCCTGCTTACCTTCAGTATTTTGGTTGAGTTTATGCTATCTCTCATTTCTCTGACACAAAATTATTGTATATCAAAACAGAAAATTTCATTTGCTGAATGGGAAACTGAATCGTAAGGTAATGTCAGTGCTATTGCTCTTGTCCATATTCAGGGAGGGAGCTACCATTCAAAAAGTACCATTGCAGGTCTAGAGAAATCCAGATAGGCTGTTAGTTTCTCTCAGAATCCTTTGCACTAAAAGTTAGTAGCAACAGAGGAAAAGCAGTTGTCATGACTCCCATGCAAGTAGCCCATTGGGACCCCTATTGTCCCAGGGGTATGTGGCCAGGCAGGTTCATGGAGTAACTCTCACTGACTTCAGAAAATCTAGATCAAGCCTGAGGGCTGTGCACAACTTCCCTGATGATCAGAGTTTTCCACACAGCTGTCTGGAGGAGACAAGCAGACTGGTATAGGAGGACCACACAAGGCTGTCTTAGGGATGTCACTGTAAAAGCTTAGACATTACACTTCAAATAGCTCCCCAATGGAATACAGATCCCACTCTGTGATAATCTCCGTTGGTGACTCACTTGTAGCAACAGCTCATTAGTTTGTCCAATATTTTTCCACTTCTGCACCCCCAGTCTCTCTGGCTCTTCTCACTTGCATGCATCTACCCAGACACATTCCCACAGAGCCAGGAACAAAGGTGCTGTGAGCTGGGGAAGCTGGTGGTGAGGAGAAGGTGCCATGACCATGTGTCAGAGTGGGACACTGCAGGGGTGTCTGGCACAGGGGGGCAAGATACCAGAGTGACTGTCTAGGATGTCAGCAGTGTGCTGGGTCATCAGGGGAAAAACCCTACAGTTGCAGGGGTAGCATCCCCTCAGTAAATTTGTTTTTAAAAAAGAAAAATCCATGAATAATTCATTACCATACTCCAGAACTAGAAAAAGACTCCACAGGAGTCAAAGTAAAGCAGCTCAAACCAAAGAAACTAATAACTAGTGGAGATCAGCTGGGAAATAGACCCTTCTGCAAACACAAGATGAAGGAGAAATCTGACAGCTTAATATTTTATTCTGGGGTTTCAGGAAACTTACCTAGTGCCTGACATCTAAAATACAAAAAAACTTAAGAGATTACAGATAAAATAGCAAAATACAATCAGTGAAATTTTTGTCAGAATATCAAAGTTGATTTTAATAAACTCCTTGACACTGCAGCATTTTTATGATCCTTTCAGTGGCCTAGTATCTATAATTGAGTTTTTTCTTCTGGTGCATATCTGGGAAGAGATGAGGAAATCTCTACAATCATCACAATGCTGACAAAGTTTTGAATATTTTCATCCCAATGTTAAAAATGTCCTAAGTTATCTCACTGAATTCAGAAAGGTATTTCACGTATCACATCTGAATGCTCCAACTGAATGTCAGAGCATGCACTCCCTCCCAGCCCTTCACCTGATCCAGGCTGTGATAGGGGCTATGGTATAGGGGGTATAGGGTATGATAGGGACAGAGGTGTTCCAGAAACCCCACAGGGCACTGTCCACTCACTGCTTCCAACTGGCTATCTAAATACCCACCCACAAGGTTGTGAGATACATTCCTAAAGGCACTTACTTTCCAGGGACAACAGCTTGCTTAAATGCCTTATTGCTTTTCTTAAGTCACTGTTCCAGAATTCGTTGTCATGAGACAGAACCTGAGGACTGAGAATTTTAAAAACTTCATTAAACAAGCTGTAAAACAAAACAAAACAGCTAGCTAATAAAAAAACATTTATAAGTAGATTCCAGGGAAAAAATGCTGCCCTACTACAAAAACAGCATTTCCAAACTGTTTTTAGACACAAGATCAATGCTAGCCAATTAGACCATGCTTGATAATTTGGATAATAAAATTGTTTTTTCATTCTTTACACTATGTTATACACAGACAAATGATTTATACTTTGATGTCTGCTCTCATGCCATGCTTTCAGACAAAGTGCTACAGTAGAAAGAGAACAAGTCCCAGATTTCCTTTTTGCCTGGTTTTAAGAAAAGTACATAAAAAGAGCACCAAAAAAATCCTCACTTGGTTACTTTTCTTAAAATAAGATTAATGAGAAACTAGTTTAGCACATGAAAAATTAGTTTGCAGGCCCTGATAGATACTGGAGGAATTCCTATTACCTTAGGAAAGCTTTCTTCATTAGCAATAAATTTAATTTCTTATTTTTTTCTCTACTTTATGTTGAAAAATGATAGTGAGGTGAGGGAATCATACTATCTTTGGTAGGGCATTATTAACCTGGACTTTGAGAGGCTGCAGTTCAGTCATTGAGCCATCTCTCACCTGTTCATGGAGTTGATCATTCAGCCAGCTAAGCCTCCTGCCAGAGCTGGGATGTTTTCTGCAGCCCCAGCACTCCTAGTAGAAGGCAGAGGACAAGCAGCACAAGCTTCAGTGCTTCACTCACGACATGCTGTGAGTGATTTTGTGATAAGGGACTTTTTTTCTCTTGCACATGGGTGGACCTGAGGCAGGGCTGGGCTGCAGAAGTTCCCAGTTGCTGTGGCCAGGAGTGCCCTTTATCAATCCATCTCAGTCTTGTGTGAATGAAATCTGCTAGCAGGAGCAGCAGGTCATAGACACCGCACCTTTCCTCACCTCTGCCAAAAGAGGTGAGGACCTCTGCCTGGTCCACATCATCAGGAGTCACAGCCAGCAGGAAATCCAGCCAAAAAATTAAATTGGCACCTACAGTGATAAAAGTCACTAAGCACTGATGGAACCATAAAGGCAGGAATAAGCATGATCCTTTTGCCCTTTCTGTTTTGATTTCTGATCCCTGAAAGGTATTTTCTCTGTTTTTTCCCTCTTTGTTTCCCAGATTTCTATTCAGTCCCCTCTTCACATGTCTGTTTTATATTTCTGTTTCTGTGGTTTCCACCTTCCTGAAAAGAGCCTGCAGGCCTTTCAACAGTATTGTTAGATACATAAAGCCATGGTAAATCTCAATTACTTCTTTTTATATATGCATATATTATATAACAGTAATTACTTACTTTCTTTTTTTAGTCAAAGCTGCTTTATTTTACCCTTCTTCTGCTGGTAATTTGGTTCAAGACATGTGAGGGAGTCTGCTTTCTGCAGTGGCCCGAGGCAAAGCTACAGGGACTTCAAAGGAAAATGTAGAAATTAGCTGGTGGCAGACCTCTCTAAAGAAGTATGATTCTGCTTGCCAAACTCCTACCAAGCAGATCATTGGACTGGTTTGCATTATTGTCATTTTGCACAGTGCCCCTCCATCCCAAAATAGACTTCCTGAAGCTCTGATGAAGTAGGATTTCAGCTCCATGTTTCTGAAGTGGACAGCTGTGAACAGGACAGCTCTAATGGGACCTGGAACAAAGTGCAGAGACAAACCTCCACGAGCTTTACTCTGAACCTGTGCAGAGCTGCAGACCGAGGGCCTTGTTTGGTCAGCAAGAATAAAGTCAGTCCTTAACACAAGTGCAAAGCATCGTCTCTGCAAAGAACTGAATGTTTCTGGCCCATTTTTTATTAACATGGCACTTCCTACTTCCCAGTCCATACTCCCCTGTTTTCTTTCTGTTCTGAAGGCACAAGTTCGGGCCATTCAGCACCTACTTCTGTCACTGTAAATGCTCATTTTCTGCCTCACTTTCTGTGACATCAGCGTCGACAGACACCCATCCCCTTCTTCTCAAGAGGCCTCAGTTCAGAAATATGACCAGCCCTTGGAAAAGGGCCAAGCGTAGCGTGTGTAGGGAGCTGAGCTGGTGTGGGGTGTTTCTGTGGCGGAGCACGGCTGCCCGGCCAGCCCGGCCGCCCCCGGTCCCGCAGCCTGCCCTGCCCTCTAGTGCCGGCCGGCGGCTCCCGTGCCTCCCGCTCCCGGGACACGGGGCCAGCAACAGCCGAGCCCAGGGTGCGCTGCTGTCAGCCCCTGAGGGATGCTGTGAACCAGGCCCAGGAGGACTGTGCAGTTTCCATCCTCGAAGCCACTCAAAAACCTGAGTGGACGTGGTCCTGGACAGCCTGCGCTGCCTTGCACTGCTTCAGCAGGGGGACTGGGCTAGATGATCTGAAGAGATCACATCCAAACTAAGTGATTGTTTTTTCCAGGCTTAAGCATGGCTAAGTTTATCAACATCTATTAAAAATAATTTCTATAATTCTGTTTGCTTGAAAAAATCTATTAGCAGCATTTGTATGTTTGTAGATGCCTTTGACTTGGTGTGCATGCTTATATATATTTTTGAGACATTCCTTTTTGCCTTAGACTTAGTGAAGCATGAGGAAGCTTATAATATCTTTCCTTGATTTTCTGGTTTCTTTTGAGCTTTGTACTAAAGGCATAACTAAGAGCAAGCATATTAGGGCAGAAAATCAACACTGTGCCTTTGGGAAGTAGAATAATTTATTTGGATAGTTGGGGTTTTTTGGAGGGGTTGGGTTTTTTGTTGGGTTTTGTTTGTTTGTGTTGGGTTTTTTTTTTGTTTGTTTCTGGTTTGTGGTTTTGGTTTTGTTTTTTAATTCTGGGTTTAATTAATGAGGTGTTTTCATCATTGATGGCTGCAGTAACTTCTTCACAGGCTACAGTTGAAATCACTGTAGAAGGATGTAACTGTTCAGCCTCATCTCTCTTTGCTGTGGCAGGAGCAGCAATCCCTTCCAGCTAGATGTGAGAAATCATATTTTTTTCTTCAGAAAAAAACCCACCAAAACCCCTCAGAATAGATGGATATATAACCTGTAGACCAGATTTCTTGGATCTTGTTGAATAGATATTTTTTCCTTTCCTCCCTCCTATGTCAGAAATTGGGCACATCTAGGGATATGATGACAGGTTTGATGAATCACCAGTGTTTTGGTGAGGCACAAACAATTTCCAGTGCTGTCTCTTGAGCACATCAATTTGAATTATTTCAAATCTGTATGCAGTGTAATAACCTGTGAAACAACCACTATAAAGATATAAAATTATACAACATTACACCAAAGTCAAGTTTGTAATAAGGAATTTTTGCTGTTTACAGCTAAGAAAAGCATTACTCACAAAAATAGGTCAAAAAGTGCTCAGTAAACCTATATGCTTTTGTCGAAAACAAAGTAAATAGATGCCAATGAGGAGTGAGTAAACACATATGCAAGATGATTAACCACATAAATAATCCATTTCATTCTTTTATCACTTTTTATCAACAGTAAAATTTATATCTGACTAGTCTTGCTTGCATGTGATCAGTGGCAAAATTATCACAGGACACATGATCATGTGCTCATTTCAAAAAGTGTGTTATGGACATTTGTTCCTACTTTGGTTACTTACGATCCCAATGCAGCCAGGGCCATACTGAACCAGAGCAAACATGTAGAATTGCATTTCATAGCTCCTCTGACTTTTCTAGTTACTTTATCTTTACTATCAAATTTTATAATAACTTTGTGAGATGAAGTGCCTGCTCTGTGTTCATTATTACAAAAGGATTATGGTGAGATAAAAGCTTATCCATTTCTACAATTTAATTGTACTGAATACATTTTTTAACTCCACAGCTTCTTTTTCATATTCTTTTTCTTTTTCAAAAGACAACATTTAATATGTTGAATAATTGGGATTTTTATTTCAAGCTGTGAGTTACCACTCCAGTTTGCAGAACTTGTTTCTGCTGGAAGTTTAATGCTTTCTTATAAGGACAGACACTGGTTTCCAAGTCTATGCCTGACACCCTTCTACACTGTTGAACACTCAGTACAGAGGCCACCAAGGAATCCTGTCTTTGTTTTTCACTTAAATTAATCCTTCTTTCGGGAACATTATTTTCTGTTTCCTTCAGATGCTCAGAAAACAACTTGCATTGTCCTTGCATTGCTGGTGTGATCTCATCAGCTTCTGACTATTTCTGAAGCAACAAATTCTGAAAGCCATTTCTAGGCACATTACAAGAAAATGATCAGGAGTAGTCAGCATGGCTTCACCAAGGGGAAGTCTCACTTCACCAACTTGATAAAGTCCTACAATGACTTGAGTGACCTGACAGATGAGGAAAGTGCAGCAGATACTGTCTACCTGGACTTCAGTGAGGCCTTTGACAATGTCTCTCATAAGATCCTCATAGAAAAGCTGTTGGTATACAGGCTGGATGAGCAAACATTGAGGTGGACCAAAAACTGGCTGAAAGGCCAGGTCCAGAGGGTGGTCTTGAGAAGCATGGCACCTAGTTGGAAGCCAGTAACTACTGGTGTATGCTGTGAGTCAATACTGCATTTATTTCTGTTTAACATCTTCATTAGTGATCTGGATGATGGGGCAGTGTCCCAACAGCAATTGTGCTGATGACTCAAAACTGGGAGGAGTGACTGAAACACCCAAAGGTCATGCTGCCATCCAGAGTGACCTTGGCAAGCTGGAGAAATGGGCCAGCAGGAATGAAGCTCAACAAGGAGAAGTATGAAGTGCTGTACGTGGGGAGGAACAACCCTCTGCACCAGTGTATGATGGAGGCCGTTGTAAATAAAGGGTTAATGACATTTGCATTTTATGCATTAAACAATGGGTGGTGAAATCTGTTGCAGAAAACATCATAGGTGCCTATGGACACGCTGAAAATGGAACAAAGTCCCAGATCTGGCCTTGCCAAGGCAGGACCAAAACTGATTTTTTTCATTACAACTTTAATCTGTTGAGACCCACAGAGTAGATCCCTCCCCAGACACTGAATTGAGACCTGAGAAAATGGAGTGGTAAAACACACACACACTCTTGCCTCTCATGCTAACAAGGGATTGTAAACAGAAACTCAGGGAATAAACTGGGTAAGACCTCACCAGCAAGAAGCCCAGGACACTGAAGGACCAATGGGATACTACTGGATCCATGGTGGTGATTATCTTCTGCTTGCAGTGTCTGTCTCCTACTCCCTTTCTCTTGCTCATTTTGTCTTTGTCTCTTGTTTCCCTATACAAATAATTTTACAAAATAAAGCTGGTATTTTTGAACCACCATTTGGTCTCATTTGTACCTTAATTTGGGCAGGGGACTTTTAGATTGAATCATAACAGCCATACATCTGAAAATACCTAAAGTACATGCAGGACAGTGTGTTTCAAGGTCTTCCATGTTGTACTTTTATAAACAGATGAAAATTTACAAGACTACGTTGCATTGTTTACCTAAGTTAAACCAATGACTTATAATTAAAACCAGGAGCAGTAATTTTCAAGTTCTTTCAGGCCCTTTATTAATCCCTGACCAAGACAAATGTAATTTTCCAAAAGATGAAATTTTGTGACTAAAAGTGGCCCAGAGACTCTAATCATATCTGCCTGAAAATTCATGAGTTGTGACAGAATAATTATTGGTCCCAGAAATCAGTATAAAAATACAATGTGAGATAAGCCTTGCTGACGTCCTAGAGAATCTGTTAGAGAACATCCTTGGAATACACATGTCTTAATGACTCAGGGCTCATATCTCTGAAACCAAAGATAGAATTGGCAGAACTGTCTTAGCTATATGCTTTCTCCACCCAAAACCAAGATGTAAGGAAATAGGAGAAGAGGAAAACCAATGTTCCCATGAAAGAAGAGATAAGGCCATTACCTAGCAAGTCCTTCACCTCAATAGTGAGCAAAGACAGAAAGTTTATTCTACCACAAGGTAGCAGATACCTGTGATTACTGACTACAATATTAGAGCAAAAGGATGATTTGACCCACCCTTTGAACAGCTATAAACAGAGATACCTGTTTACTTCATTGTTATGAGAAAGCATTAAATTCTCTAGCTGGCATAATGGAAACCACAGGTTGCATTTTGCATCTGTCTCTTAGGCTTCTTGCAGTATTTTTATCAAGTCTGATTTTCTGTGCAGTTCATGCCTGTTTTACCTAGCTGCAGCCACGTCTCTGTATCCATGAGAGCATGCACGTGCCGTTGCCATCCATCAATGCCACACACAGAGATGAAATTGCAAAGCCAGCCTTGAAGGTTGTGTTACTGTGTGCCACTGAACCACTAGCAGGTGTGAAGACATTATTCCCACAGCACCTGTTGCATGGTCCTGAAAATCTGCCCTGGTGTCTCTGCCCTACAGAAGGGAGGGCACTGTTTTACTCTCTACAGCAAAGTCCTGGGCATTTAAAATTTTACTAGAATGTCTGCTACTAACAATCAGCCAGGTCCTGGAATTTGATTTTAAGTCCTCTGAGGGCAAGGACCATGAATTTGTTTCATGCATCTGCAGTACCTAAGTACCTGCCATTGCTGAGTAATGTCTCATGATTGAAAGTGTTGCCACCATATATGTAGGTGAGTTTATGAGTGGCAAATAATTACCTCTGAAATAATGAAACCCCAAATCAATGTGACACTGCCAGATTAATTAAATGTCCATCAAATCAGTCATTTTCCTCTCTGTATCAGGCCAAGCGTTCTGAACAGTATAAACAGATCTGTCCAGCTATCAGATGAATGATCCATTCCTCTTTCAAACCTAGTGATGAAAATACTGAAAAAAGAACCTGAATCCCAGCTGAGATCAAAAACATGCTGCAAAAAATTAGACCAGTGAGTCAGCACTTATCTTTTATGTTGTAAATTAATTTCATACTGAAACGAATATACTCAGGTGGGCAAAAGAACAGGATCTCGGCACTTTTGTCCCTGAGGGAACAGTGACTCAGTAATGACCCTGCTTTCATCAGAGGCGCAGATAAATCTGTAGCTGATGCTATGCAACGTAGATAGCTGAGTCAGAAACAAGGATCCGTATTTTGCAGCCAGAAGCTCATGAGATCACTCCAACATGCAAGGACAAGTTTCAAAATATCAAATAACTTTAGTACCACAAATAAGAAGTTGAGAAATGCCTTCCAGGCAGCTCCTAAGAATTTGAGAAATGCCTTCCAGGCAGCTCCATTTAAATGAGCTGGTCAGTACTAGGTATTTGAACACAGCTGTGCGAAAGCTTGTGTTAACTTTAGCCTAAGACCTAGGTTCACATCATATTTGTGCTCAAGTGAAATCATGGTTGTCCATTTAAAAAACAAAATAAATGAGCAGACATATTTGTATGGCATACTAACTTGAACAAAAGTACTGACCTTAGCTTAGTTTTACATTACCCATAAATTATCATGAAGCATAAGGAGTTTTATAAACGATCATACAAAACCACATAAAACAACTTCTAACTGAAAGAAATGGAGGTTTACATTCCCAGTATATCACAGTGTACTTAAATTTTGAGCAGTTATGTAGTACTTGTGCACAAGAATTAGCTGAATAGAAAAACAATTGACAGAAGTTGAATGTATCAAAATGTCAACAATTTTAGTATCCCTACGTGGTCTATGGAGAGAGGCAGTGCCCTTTAGAATTGACCTAAGTGGCTTTGTGTCAAACACTGGGCTTTTGGCAGTGAGGAGAGTTAACTTCATTTGACAGCAATTGGGTTGCTGGATTCATGTTCCTCCCTATCACTTGCCATTGACTGCAACTCTTTCAATGCAACCATTCTTAACTCAGAACCTCTGCTTTTAGTCTCCCTTTCACTAGGAGGGGATGGGGGTAGAGAGCAGCTTAAGTGGGGTTTAATTTTCTAGCTGTGTTTTAAAGCAGCACTGCCATGCAGAATAAAAATTTTCTTCTTGAGAATTATTGCTTTACTCAAAACCAGTGTATATCCTATTTCCTTGAGTGTAAAACCCATGTTACAAATAATATTGCAAATCTGGTCTAGAAGTACTAGTTATCTTCCCTCACCTCCCCCTGCAAAAAACCAAACATGTACACAGGACATCAAGAATGGAATTAAGTCAAACACAATTCAAAACTGTTCATTTGATTCTTGTTAAAAAATACATAAATGAGCAATTGCTCATTGCAATTTGGCAGGAGGTTGTTTTGTTGGGGTTTTTTGGGGGGTTTTTTGGGGGAGGGGCTTAGTTTTTTGTTCTGTTTTCTGGGGTTTGTTTGGGTTTGTTTTTTTTTTTAATTCTAGGACTTTATCATTTAATTATGATAAGCTGGCATTACCTCCCCCATATATTTGGATTCAGTGTTCATCCTTATATTTAGCTGTGTGTATACCTTCAATCACATGGCATTACCTAGCTATAGTAGGTACTTAGCTACTGGGTACACAGTTCTTGCCCTCAAAGGACATACCACCTGGCCCTGGCTGGTTTTTAGTAGCAGACATTCTAGTAAGTTTTAAGTGCTCAGGACTTTGTCTTAGAAAATAAAATTTTGCCTTTCCTGTTGTAGGGATGTGTAGAATAGTTGCCTGTAGTTGATGGAACTGAAGACAGTAGATAAAACTAGAGGTATACTAGAGGTGGGTAAGCTTAAAAAATGTAAATGTTTGCAGCAGCATTCAATACAAACAGGTGTGAAAAAATATTTTTGGTCATGGTCAGCAAATTTCCAGCCCATTGCTGTCTCACTTTTAGTATGAAAGGTCACATTTTAAATAAACTTTGCTCTTTCAAAAGAAAATATTTATGAAGTGTGTTAGTTGCACTGGGTGATCTTAGTGGTCTTCTCAAACCTTTGTGGTTTTATGATTCTATCTGCATCTTTCTGAACAAGATCACAGAATCAGAGAATTGTTAGGGTTGGAAGGGACCTCTGGAGGTCATCTAGTCCAGCTCCCCAGCCAAGATAGGGTGCCTAGAGCAGGTTACAGGCAAACACATCTGGGTGGGATTTGAATGCCTCCAGACGAAGGTTCACGACCTCCCTGGGCAGCCTGTTCTAGTGCTCTGCCACCCTACACCTAAAGAAGATCAGGGGAGAGTTGCTTGCATCTGCTGGAGTGTGTTTCTAGCTTTATTCCAGCCAGTGTGGGCACAGGGATTCGGTGGAAGGGCCTGGTGTTTATTCAGCCTTTTTCTGGAACGCCATCCTGACCCACACAGATGGAGAGGACAGCTTTGAGCAAGTCCTTTTATTTGTGAAGTCGTTCGTGAGAGTTAATTTCTACTTGTTTATGCGCTGAACAGGCACACTGAGTTTCTGAACAAGCCTTACATTTCCTAACGTGGGCACCAGTGAGAGGCAGAACTCGCTACAGACTGAGCTCCCAGCAGACACCCAGGAATGGGCGCTGGGCAGCCCGCACTTTCCACAGAACGGGATTAAAAAGGGGAGACGATTCCAGACACCTCCCATTTGTGCCGCTACTGCCATGCTCAATGCCAACGCCTGGACGAGAGCCCGGGCGGGACGACCCCGCGCCGCCGGGCCCCGGCCGCGTCCCGCCAGGCAGCGCC
>NC_031769.1:124513069-124529177 GCF_001522545.3 Parus major
CTGGGATTTATGGAGCAGCCTGGGGTTTGGGGAGCAGCTTGGTCGTACTGGGCTGAGCAAACCCCATGGCACAGCCGAGCGTGTGGGCTGATGTGGGGCGCGGGGAGATATAATCGGGTTGTGAGCTGCAAGCAGAGAGCAGATTAATGCGGATTTGAACTCCTTGCTGAGGCAATTGGAGGGGATGTGTTCAGGCGTTTGCAGTGTGTTTGTATTTGGTATAAGCTTTCCTCTCCCGCATATGCACGTTGGATTTAATAGCACAAATGTAGACCTTTGCCTTCGCCTTTCAGAGGAACATCTCATCACCACGGAGGTGTAGTCACTGATACAGCTCCATGCAGTCACAAGACCCAGTGCAATAGAGACAGAACATAAACAGCATTTGTATGCACATCTGAACGACAGTAATAATGCAGGCAGACACAGGCAAATTCAGCTGAATTTGTGCCTTCTGATTCTGAAATGCTGTGGTTTTTAGCTCCATTGTTTTTGGGGTCTTCTTGGGTCGGCCCTATTGTGCCATTTTCCTGTAGACCTTCAGATGCCCTCTCCTACTCAGTATGCCCTGTGCTAGAACACTGTATTCAAGTGGTTAAATTTCCATGATGCAAGTAGAAACAAACCTTATAAACCTTGTCAGAGGAAGAAGATTCAGTGGTATTAGATGGCAGGGTTTAAAATGTTTAAAGCCTAAATCGGGAAAAGAGCTTGTAAGGCTTTTCTCCTACAGGTTGAAGTACCAAAAAGGGATGGACCTGTGGTTCTGAAACTCCTGCTTAAGGTCCAGCAGGGCCAGACTTCCGATGTGGTGTGGCATGCTCTCTGCTGTGTATCTGTGAGTAAATGAGAGATGGTTTTATCTCTCACACATATTTAAGTCCTTTTATCTGAGGAAAGAAAAAGGGAATAAAGATGAACTCCCAATGGAGAAATTATTATATAAGTCATATTTTCTCTAACTTTGAGAATAATTCTGAGTCAAAATCCCTTTGACAAAATATAGGTTGGTATAAAATTTATCTGAACTGAGGAGTGGCCTTAGTAAAGCCGTAGGAAGTGCTTCTCTCCAGTTGCTCCCTGGAAGACCCCAGCAGCAGTGGCAAGTGATTGCAGAAGTTTTCTTCTGTACATCTTCACAGCCACAGAAGAAACATTCCAACCTGCTTCTATTTGCCAGGTCTCTCAGGGTGACCAGGAATAAAACCAGAGAGGGCTAGGCTGCATCTGATGCTGGCCAAGCCACTATTTTTTGCTGTCATCAGAGGTAAACATTAACATTGCCATAGAACTCAATAGATTGAGCTTTTTTCTACAACAGTTGCATTTAATGACAATTATTTAGCATGGTTTGTTGTACGACTTTTTGCCCCTGTACAGTGTCTTCCCTACCTCCCTTAAATCTGTGATTTTGTGCCTCAGTGAGTTTATTATTACTGTTTCTTCTTTCTTTGTTTATTAAAATAGAAAGTATGCTATGTTATGTTTGGGTTATCTGATCTGATCTGATCTGCTCTGCTCTGTACACCAATAGTTTTTGGAAGCGCACCCAAGATAATTATTACTTGCTGAAGTCAAGGTGAAGTCTGTGAGTGACTAAATGTGCACACATATATGTTTGCATTGACAGAGGTCATCTGGTGCATTATTTTATTTGTGTGTTGCTTAGTTTCCCAGTTATGTAGGAGGCCTAGCAAATGGAGCTGCTGTAACTGTGACTAGGTATGTCTTTGCATTATTTGCACTGTCATTGCATTTTATGGAGAAAATACTTTCTTTTTGTGTCTGCATATTGTTGTTTTCTATATATCTGCGTATTGTTGCATATTGGTTGTTGTTTCTTTTCTGCTAGCATCAGTTTGTGTTGAATCGTCTAATAGTTTGTGTAATAAAACTAGGTTTATATTCCAAGGCACTGATGTTTCCTTGAATTTTCATGAAACTTTTATGCTCAAGTATTGATATTTATTTCTTTGTAAGCTTAAAACTGTGCAAGAAAACAAAAGATATTAAATAAATAGAGGAAAAGTAGCCAGCAAAATAATACAAGTACAACAGGACACAGTGAAATAATTAACCCTAAGTTCATGAAACAGAGGTTCAACAAAGGCTTGCAGGCAGCCTGCCTAATAGCGGTTATATAATAGCAATACTTTGTTGCTTTGCTGAAGAGCCCTTTTTACCCCCCCCTTCCCCCTGATAAAATGTTTAGCACACCTTGTACTGTGCTTCAGGGGCTTGAGCACATGAGGTTATTGTTTTGCTGTTTATACCTCTCTTTCTCAAATGCCTGGAATTTCTGGTTCCCCAGCAACCCCAGGGGTGTCCAAATCCTGCACTTTGCACTATGCAATAATGTCTGTATAGTCTGGAGTGGGTTTAGGGATGAAAAGTCATGGTACTTTAACCTGCATAAAAAACAAAGAATGAAACCTGGGGACTGTAGTACCTGAATTTCATAAGAGAGGGAGAATTTCAGCTGTGGTGATTTATGAATTTGGAACCACTTAACGACTCTATCTTGCTTCAGTTTATCCTGTCTTCTGAGACTTTATCCATCCAACACAAGACTCTGATCCCTGATAACTGTAGGAATGAAAACTGACATATTAAACAGACTTACCATGGTCTGAGGTTTTCTGCACCTACTGTCCCTCATCAGTTTTAGAAAATTATTGCCTTCACCTACAGAGGGCTTATTCATGTAAAATTGCAACAGTGGTATTATAATGCAGTGGTAGCATAATGCAGGAAGGGCTTTGCTGCTGAATTTTTTTTCCCTTTCTGGCAGGAAAGTTTGTAAATGAGGGGGGCATCAGCAGGGTTAGGAAAGGAAAAGCAGCACTGTAAGGTACTTAGCTGTCTTTTCCTCATAGTTAAACTAAGTGTTCCATTTGGCAAGCAGTAACCTTCAGGACAATAGCTATTAACTATGTTGTCATCTCTTTGGTGTCAAAACTTTTGGTACAGAAATACAGACACATTTTGTGAAAGCAGGGAAGTTGACTCTATTAATATTAAATCTTAGGGAGCTTCCACAGCCTTGTGGTTCTCCTTCTCCCAGATCATCTCAAATTTCAGTCCTGCCTTCCAAAAATTGTAAGATGTCCATTTTGGAGCATAATGTTGGAAAAAACTTCATAAGTATATTGTTCCTGGTTAGATGATCTCATGTGATTGGACGCTGCTGTTCAGAACCATCCTCTTCTTGGAATCAGATTTTCCAGAGACTGATTATAAGAGGGTTTAAGGCTCCATGCTTTGGATAGGGCCTTATCAAAAAGCTGTCAAAGGGGCTCATGGTGTGTGTAAGAGACACACTTTTGAGTGACATCCTTAGCCTCACCCTGCTGCAGGTTGATCTGCTAAGGTCATTGATAGAACATCCTGTAGATACCTAACTGCACCTGATGTTGCAAGACCATGACACAATGATGCCTGGAACTTCTGCGAATGTCACCCTTCCAGGTCACCCTTCATACTTTCCATCAGCCTGTGAGAATTCTAGCTGGTGCTTCTGGACAGTAGAATTAAAATAAGGCATATCAGAAAGATTGACTCAAGAGTGGACCAAGACAGAGACTGAGATGCTTCAAAAGAAATGTGGATATATTGGGGGGAAAATAGTGTTTACTGAAATAACCATAATTTATAAAGAGAAGAAACTTGGATTAAAGAATAATACTCATAAAAAATTACATACTAATAATACCAGCATTTAGTTCATGAATCCTGGAAACTAAAGTAAGAGCCAGTTGGGAGAAAAGGTAAATAATGTTATATTGTGTGTCTCTACTATTACTTTAATCAGCCTGACTTTTATGTTAAGAACACTTAAGCTAGAAAAACCTGTTCATCTCCTGTACAAATATTAGTATAAAATAGATGTCTCAGATCAATACCACATCCACTAGCCATTAAACACCTTGTAATCAAACAAAATATTTAGTTTGTTTCAAAGCCAATTCCATGCAGTCAAGCTTATTTCATGTTTTATCAACACTAAAGGATACCCTGTCATCTCTTATCTGTCTTCTCAAGGAAAAATAATTCCTTTTTAATTAGGTCATTGCAGTCCTAATGTGCTGCTGCTCTCATATAGACTCTTCCTGGTATATAACAGTGGATAAATACAGTATAGCATTTAAGGAGGTTTGATGCTGGCATGGATATATTAATATGCAGGCTGTAGAGGAGGTAGAGACGACAGACTGATAATACAAATTTCTTTCCTGAGTTTTGTCCCAGTTCTGACCAAACCTAAGGCCGGCATTTAAGTTAGGGTCATTTTTACCAATACTGCCAAGCTAGATATTGATAATTGATATCAAAGGCCTACACTGTAGCCACTGAATAAAATCTGATTTTCAAGTCTGTCATCATTCAGTGCTTAGAATTCTAACAAAGATCAAGAGATGATCATCCTATATACATAATTCTGAGCTATCCACACCATATTCTTTCGTGAGATAAAGTCAGACAAGAGAAGTGGGAGGGATTTAAGAGTGATGTTGGTTGTTGTTCACCTGGAAAGGAGATGGGTGATAGTTTTCAGAGAAGATTCAGTTTGTTTATAAGTTAAAGGAGTTTATTGGCAAAAACTATACAGCTAATGCATAAAAATGTTGTCAAGCAGAAAGTCCAAAAAATTGTATTGGGTTGAATTAAGCCTCATTTTTGTTTAGATTTGTTCTGATAAAAATATTTTAAGACGTAGTTTTAAAACACCTTGTTTATAAGACTTTAAATTTTGAAATATCACTGTATATTTTTTGCCCTTAATACAGTTTAGACTGAATTTTCATTATGTAATAGTCATATTAAAAAAATTAATGGATTCTGAATTTGGCTCAATTGCAATTTTTGGCTAGGAACAATTACAGATTCTTCTAAAAGTAATTATAAAGAGTGTTGATTATTTGTGTGTGTCTGAGGCTGCCTCTGTAATGTTATTGTAACTGGACAAATTATATAATTGAAAGAAATAGTAATTTGCTACTGAAATGCCATATAGTTGCTGTTCAGAGTGACTTTCAGTTTTGTAGCAGCTTCTTGGGACTGGAATATTTCTGCTAGAGGTGGATCCTGAGTAACCTTTTCCTCAGAACCCTTCTTGTGGGGAAATGTCAGACTGTTGTTGTACATCCCTTGTAAAGATCAGTCATGAGGAAGAGAGTGAGTTAATGAGGTGAGGGAGTGTAGAGCCGCCTGTGCCAGCCTATATGCAATAAAGGCCCTGTATTGCACAACTTGCAGTGGTGTTCAGAGCTCTTCCGTTTGCTGCTGTTCTTTCTGCCAACACTATTGATCAGTCCTTTGCCTTGTGTGCACTCCAGTCCAAAATAAAGCTGTTCCTGCCCAGAGGGGCTTTTGCCTTATCTCAGTCTCCATTATTCTGTGCAGCAAATCATTGATATGAATTGATGTTAACCACACCTAGTCTTTTGGGCTAGAGATGGCTGCAGTTTGGCGTGTACGTTCCCTGTAATTTGCCACACATTTAGGCACAGCTCCCACCCTAGAGGAGTGTGCTCTTTGACTGACAGGGAGTCTGTGCTAGTGTAGGATCTCATGAGTAGCCCCTAGCTGTGGGAGGAAGTGAGCTGGTACAAGCTGATGAATCCAGCTAGTCACACCAGCAATTGGTGTACATACAGCAAGCACAGCCTGGCTCTGCACACAGTGAGAAGCTGCTGTCATGTGTGAACTATCCCCAGACTTCCTCCATCGCTCAGCTTCTCAACGGATCTGGCACGTCTCATGTCAGTCAGATAAAGCTTTGCATTGTTCATCAGTTCCTGGCTCTTGATCTTATCAGCTACAGGAGGTCTTTTCATGTTTTTTCTTTCCCTATCCAAAGCTTTTTAGTCCTTCACACCTCAAACTGTATTGCCCATCATGGTGGAACTATTATCAATAATGTCTTTATGATAAAGCAGTCAATATGCTGCAAGGCTTCATCACAGATCAGCTTGTTACATCACCTTATAAATTAACCCATATTGGTTGTGAGAAGTCATCTTCTGTTAAATAGCCAGGTTTTGTACTTGTCTGGCAGAGAGGTAAGGTACAAGAGCTTGGTACAGATTTACTTTAGCAGAGAGCTTGATCCTGTGTTGACAATATAGTTACTGTGAAAATTTATCAGAAATTATGATTCTTTCCTTTTTAGGAGATCATTTGTGCGTCTTCAATGACAAGGTGGTTTTAAATTAAGCAAACTCATTAATGACTTAAAACTTGGTTCTATTGATAGATACAAAATGAAAGTTACATTTTTTCCCAGAGCTTTCTCATAAACAGTCTCAGCAATTTATTCAGAGGTGTTCAGTAAGTAAATCATTAGCATGAACAGATCTTATTAATCCCTCTGCAAAGGTGAATGAAAAAACACTGACTTTTGTAGTCTAAATTGAGTCTGAGAACCCTTTTTGGAGGTTACAGATCATCGTGCCTCATGGCCTAAGCAAGACAAGCAGGATGTGCTTCAAGATGCATCCTGTTTTAATGTTCCTTATAACAACAAAGTGCTTAAAAGGGCTTGATTGACCTTTATTCTACCTTACATCTCATCATGGAGATACTTCAAAATTAAGAACTGCTCTAGGCCGGGAGAGACTTTCCAGGAATCTTGAAAGTCTGGGTTTCTGATTGCATCAGAGGTTTTAATAAACTCATTGAAGCAATGTAAATGTCTTAAGTTTTACTTCTTCCTTTTCCTGTCTTTCTACGGTGATAAATGCTATAAAAAAATTCCTATTGTTTGCCTGAAAACTGCTTTTTGATTTCGCAAAATAAGAATTGGCAGTGTATGAATACTGTTAACACTGATGCTCTACCACAGAAGTCTTTCATGTCATACAACTTGATCTAGATTCAGTGACAAACGGCCTTTAATCCGGTTTGTCAGCAGGTATGTCTGACTAAGATAACGAGTCTGAGAAATACATGTTTCCTTTCCAAACAGAAGCTGACTGGCCTTATTACTGCTGGCAAATCAGTTGGGATGCTTTCACTTCATACTGTCAAACCATCCCTGTATCAAATGACAAGCCTCATCTGCGCTATTTCTTCAAATAAAGCACAGTCTCTCTGACTTTGTACAGTCAACCTCACTAGCTATTTTTATTCAGCACAGCAGCTATGGCAGTTGCCCTTCAGCATTACTTTGCATTCTGGAAGAAGGTTTCATAATTTTTTCCTCTGTGCATAGAAGTTTCAGATGGTAGCTGTAACTGACTGCAATAATGCTTGGTTTGACCACAGGAAAAGAAACAAGTATTAAGCAGACACAGCATGTGATGTCTTTCAGGAAAACACATACTTTTTAGAAGTTTACCTAGTAATCTTAATTCCCAGTTGCGAGTTATCTGTACAAGCAAAGAAGAGCGCTGTTGCCTTTTTATGAATTTTTTTTTTTTACAGCACCCTGTATTCTAGGCTGGCTGTACACAGCTTTATCCTCACATTACCACCCTTCTGCCTGCATACTTTTCTACAGGATTTGCTCCCAGCACTGGCAACTGCAGGACATCACTGACATTGAAAGAGCTATAACAGCTTATACAGCACCATCATGGATCCTTTTCTGGGTCAATACATCACTGTACTAAGTGTCTCCACTTCTGTGAACTTATTATTTAGAGGTTTTCACCATTTTTGTAACCCAAAATTTGCATGTTAAAATTAAACTTATTCAAAAAATGTCAGCTGTGAATTCTGAAAAAGCCACGTACACAGTTTAACTGGTCAGCCAAGCCTGTTTCCCCGGGAATTGCTGACAGACAAAATCATGACTACCAAAATCATGTTTTTGGTAAAATCAGCTTTTGTAAACAACTCTTTCTCCTCTAAACTCTGGCAATAAGATGTAATTAATTTCTGTGCCTAAATTCAGTTTGAGTTCCATTCATTGAAGAATATTCAGCTCAAAACAAGTGGTGGGAAATAGGTTACATCCTGCTGCCAGTCCAATATAGAATGCCATTTGGAATTTAAAGGCAAACATAATTTCTGCAATGCTTTGATGTAAAAGAGGTGCTACCTGTAATAGCAGAAAATTTGGTACACAATGTACAGTTATTTGTACATTTTGAAAAGCTTTTTACAATGAGCTGTATAATCAAACCAGTTTTGTGTTGTGTATCAGTCCTGGGAAAATACTAATCCAATCAGAATCCTTAAGGCTAATGCTTACTGAATAGAAGTTTTCAGAGTTGCATGTGAGAAACACAATGAAAAATGAAGAAATATGAAAACAGTAGTTACATTACTGAACTTTGCTTTCTGAGTTGAAAAGTCAATTTTGTGAGCTGTACAATAAATCTGAATATGATAAATTAGAAGTATTCAATTTAAATTTTGATTAGTTTAAAGCAATCCAAATTCAAAGCATCTATTTTTATTCATTCTTGTTGAAGATCAAGTCCTGCATTCCACCTGCAAGCAAGGTCTTCCTGTAGCTGTAAAGTAGACATGAATTTGGATTCTTAATTTTCCTCTATTTCCTACTTCTTTTGAAAAAGAAAAACATACAGCTTGGACAGATATGAAGAACAAAAAGAACAAAATGTAGAAGCATTTTACAGTCCATGACTTTATAAAGTGTCTAAAACTCTGATGAGCTTCTAACAATAATATTTATTTTTAATGGGTGCTAACCTACATGCCCAAAGTAAGAATCTTAAAACACTAAAACCATAAAAACATGAACTGTTATTTTTTCTAGATTGTCCTATGCTTTTTGAAAATACTGTCACCCCACTGCTTGTTTCTGAAAAGAGTTATCATTTTCCTCTAATAGCAGCAGCTAGCCAATTTCACTTTACCTAAAGCCATCTTTTCCAAAGAAAATCTATGGCAAAGCTAAGTTCTGTCACTGATGTGTTTTAATAATTTGTGGGGAGTGTTGCAGGGTGACACTAATATTTTCAGTTAGCCTGGTTGTTCGCAAGGTAGCTGCCTCCTAAGCAAGTAGAAGAGATATTCCATGAAATCCACTCTAGGATGGAAAAGCACATACAAGATTTTCATAGAAAGAAAGAGAGTGGAGACCAGACAATATCCATTCCAACACAAAGCATTAAACGTGGCTGGGATAACCAGTGGTGTTATCCACTGACAGGGGCTGAATTTTTCAATGACTTTCTGACTAAAAACTGGTTCAGCCAGCTCTCTACTGCTTTTCCTTTTCACACTACCTCAGGCCTTAATCTGCAGAGGACATTCTGGGGTCAGCTCTGACATGAGTAGGAGATGAAGTATTATCCCCAGTTTAAACTGTTTGCAAGATAACATATTTGAAATAATTATCTCAATACCTTGTGTAAAGGAGTGAGGAAGCTATCAGCAACTCCATGGGTCAACATTCAGAAAACTACCATGAAAGAACCATTTCTTTATTTTTTCAGTGCTGGAAATAGTTTAGCCACAAGGCTGGCTTTACATTTTGCTTTGATTGCATATGCCAGTGAAAAGGTTGAACTGATTTGAACTTTGTGAGATGGATAGCAGCTGTTGTACTAAGCTGTTTAAGCCCACCAATTTGGGCTTAAACCTTGGCTGAGTAAATACAAAGCCTTAACCATACATAGTACCCGTAATGAGCTTTCCTCTTCCAATTTCTGTGAGAATTTACTTTTAAATAAAGAACAATTTTAGTGCCAGATTTTCAAATACCAAATTTTCTATTGCCAGATACAGAAGTATCTTACAAAAAAACAAAAAACAACTAAAAATAAAGCAGGTGCATATATTTTCATTTTTCATGAATGAAGTTACTGTTCATCACTGCTGAATGCAGTATAGCTCTCTCCTCCCTAAAACAAAGTTTTAAAAGTCTAGCACTGGAATCATGAAAAAATTGGAAAAATTGCGTCTTTGCGCATATGTGTGCATTTCTAGTATGTCACTGCAATAAGAGAAAGGAAGATAAAGGGGATGAGAAGAAATGTAAACAAAACCAGCCTACAAAGTGTACTACTTCCAACTTCCTGTTGGTTTCTGTAACCTTTAAAGTCTAAAAATCAGTATATGCATGTAAGAATAGCAGAAGTTCCAAAGCAGTCTTTTGGAAGTCACAAGGTTGTTTCCTTATCACTGAGTAAGGCATCTAATGCTGACACAAGTAGGACAATAATGTTAATTTTTTACCCAGAAGAGAATGAGTGAGCAGTTAATAGTGTAGAGAAAGAAACATTAGCTCTGAGACACAAGCTTGTTACAATTCAGAATTATACTTAACCCCAGAAAATCTGAAGGTCCTTTGCCCAATATCTCAGCGTATTACAGAATTTCACAGGGAATGCAGAACCTTTAATTTAGTGGCAGCTTGATGTAGAAATATATAGAAAAAGAGATTTCTCAGTATCATACTGTAGGTTTTTCCTAGACAGAAATGTAAACAAACCATCAGATACTTTGTCAAAATAAAACTCAGCTACAGGAACCAAAAAGAGGTATGCATTATGTGACTATTTCATCAATTTACTATTTGCAAAGCTTGGCAGGTTTCATTGCAGCTTTTAAGCTACCTCCAATTCAGTGACAGATGCACACAGCTGCTAGGATTGTCCAGTTCAATCTGCAGTATTTCATTAGAACCAGAGGCCTCAGGTATAGGCATTGGATCAAAGGTTATGGTTTGTATCCATCCTCCTTCTTTACACCCATTGATGGCAAAAGGCACAGATTCAGGTGAAAGGCTTTTGGGCAAAGCTAGGTGAATGCCTTTTGTTACTAAGAGGGTTTTCTTTGCTATTTCCTGCTCTTTTGGATGTGAAAATTTAGTAAGAGAAACTAAAAAAAAAAATAAATAAAAAAAAATCAATATTTAGTCTCTTGTGACATTCTTCTTGGAAGCTTTGCACAGTGCAGTCATTGGTATTCAGCCACCATCTAACTCCCATCCTGGGGGCAACTGAGAGCTCCTGTGGAAGCTCTCCTTGGTCACTCCTTTGCACAGAGCTCATAGTTCTTCCGTGTGCTTAGCACTGTTTTTTCCAACCCTTGAGCATTTTCATGACATTGTCTGTAGTTGGAGTAGAAAGTTCATTCAAAGGGTAAAAGAAGAGCTTGTCACCATTCCCTCGTACCCTGAGAAGCAGCATTCCTGTGTTCAAAGAGGATCTCATGTTAAATAAATCTTACAATGCCCATTACAGGGGTATCTGGTTGAATACTATTTTCAGTGACCTCACTTTACACATTCAGCAAACAAAAGCAAAGTATGGCATGGTCTCTAGTTACAAAAACAGAATACCTCACAGTGTGATGTGTATTTTTGTTTATTTTGTTTAATTTGAAATTAAGAAGTTAACACGGAAGATGAAATCTCATTTCTTCCTAAATTGTACATTTTTATCTGCAATGAAGGTGAAGGTGATATGGCTATTTGTTTTTGGTTGGTTTTTTAAGTTCAGGTTATTTAATTGATCTACATTTAGCAGGACAGATGACCTTAATAACTCACTGGAGAACCTCACAGAATTACTCAGGTACATACATTTATTTATGTATATGAACATTTTTATGTTAATAGTTGACACCAAGGTAAACACTAAATTTTCTTAAAATCTATTTTCTGTTATTTCTTTCAGCTGTACTTAAGAGGTAAGGTTCAATCTTTTTCCCATAGCTGTTTCTTAGCATGTTGTGATAGACACATGTGTAATTACCACGACACATGTATAATTAGGTACTCCTTTTTGTTTCCATTTCTCTCTTCTTTAGTTCAATTTTATAAATTGATTTCCTACCTTTTCTTTTGTTTTTGGAAAGATACAAAGTTTACTTTGGAACTCTGTTCTCTTTTTTGAGACTGCCCTTCTCACTCATGCTGCTCTCATTTTAGTGTTCCTAAAGCTGTAATATTTCATGATTCCAAATATGTGTATGTGCTACATCAACTATTTGTGACTACAGCAGAGGAAAGCCTTCATTTTCATCAGTGTACCAGGACAACAAAGGTCTTTTATCTTCTAGCCAAATGTAACTTTGGTTCCCGAATTTACTGAGCATCTCAGAAGCAAGAACCTTTTGGTTGCTAGTAACTTTTTAGAAGAGGAATCTGTAACTTGCTTGATCTTGGTGGTCAAGCACTCTAGGGTTAACATTATCTCTTCTGTCTTCCAAATAGCGCTCACACCTCTTACAGAGGAAGAGTAAGTGACTTCCCCGTGACCAGCTGGAAGCTGATGGCTTTATTTTATAAACCAGTTTTAAATCCTTTACATGTGCAATGCTGTACTGTGTCAGACTGCTGAACTGCTGCTGCTGTTGCCTTGCAATACGCTCATGTGCATCCTCATAATACACTTCCAGTGGGAGTTGATGTAAGTTTACCACATGGCGCAATGCCAACTGCAGGAAGCAGAGGTTTTCAAAACTTTAGGGAGTGTATTTTCAGGTAGTTACATAGTGAGAAGTCAGGATGATGACCACAGACACAGCTGTGTGTGAGGAGGAAGGCACACTGTCACATGAACAAGGAAATAGCACCTGAAACCATAAAGACCAGACACCTAAAGGCCAGGTTGTGAGACAGTTCAAAACATCATGGAAGCTAGTGAACCGATTCATTAGCCTGGTATGAGTAGGAACATACAGAGATTTCCCTCAAGATGCAGCACTTAACTAAAATGTCCATTAATTTTACACTGCACAGAGCTTTATCATACGGATGTAATTTCACTGAATCGTAACAAATAGCTTTTGTCTGGGAACTAAAGTTTTTTCATGCAGTCAAGCTTGTTCATTTTAACAGCAGAGATTACTTAAATATGGTATCTTTCAAAGTGTATATGTATATTTCAAAATGCATTAAAGTGGCTTGTATCAGCAAGTTAGAACTCAGCAAGACAGGCAGACTTTTTCCACTGCACTGACATGTCACAAAGCTTGGCCTGCTAGTACTTGCATTAGTCTCTCATTAGAAATTAGTAGTAAACCACCGTTTTTATAATACAAGAAAGGACTCTAACCCGAGGACCAAAAATTACTTGAATTTTCTTAACTGCATTTAACTTTCACAGAATTGCTAGAACGAATCAGAACACTCCAAGGTTCTTCTGCATCTTGCTCAGCACTGAACAGTAAAATGACTGTTAATGTTAAAAAAAGATTTCAAATAGATTTTCAGATTTTAAAATCTACCATAAAGATTAAAAGGTAGATTTACAACATAATCATTGAATGCACTTCTGCTGAAAATGTCTGGCAGGTTAAAGCCTGTGTGAGATGTCATCACTGCTGCAGCCAGAATACTACTAGAAGTTGGTAATTTACTAAGGAAGAAGACTTTTGATATGGAAGAATCTGTGCCATTTTCCATCTGTACTGCCATTTCCTGTGCTTCACAAGTAGTAATAATCACAGTAAAAATACATTTAAGGAGATTTTGTAAAACAAACACAAACAGGATGTGTCCTTCCTATGCACAAAGTCAACTGTTCTGTGACATGTAAAACTTCAAAACAGAATTCAAGTGGGGCCTAAATGATGTATAGGCTTTGTACTGTCCTTTGCCCAAAAATGAGTACCATAAACATGGAGGTATCTGAGTGAAGAGTTTGTACTTACTGAAGTTATTGATGCTCCTCCTATTTGTATTTGATTCCAAAGTACCATCAAATCAGGAAACAGCAGTTTGTTTACCACATTCAGATGTGATCTGACTCTAAAAAATTGAGGAGAGTTGAAGAATAGCATCTGGTTTTATTAGTTTCTATGAACCTTCACAGTATGTGGTACTGGTAGCAACAGAAAAGGGAAACAAGATTACACTGGCACCTTTTCTACCCAAAATGGTAATGTCAGTAATAAGTAATCAAATGGCTACAGTAATTATCTAATCTGTTCCCTGTATTTGTATTGCTTGAAATGTATTTATAATACCTCTGTTGCCACAGGATTTGTGAATATGTGCTTTAGGAGCTGCTCCTACACATTCTGTACATGCAAGTAGGCCTCACTGATGTGCATCATTCTACTGACTTCATCACAACTGTGGCAGAGAGGAGCAGCCTTATGGAGCACAGATTGGATTTCTGTGAGAGGCCTGAACTTCTACAGGCACTGAGCTGATGTGTATTGTGTCCTTTTATTGCTGCTAACATGCCTTGCAGCTTCACCCATGTACAGTGTTACTGATTGTACCATTTCTAGTATCCGCTTTCCTCTCAGGGCTAGCTTATGGCTATGCCTGAGGCACTGAATTCTGCCATAAAACCACTGTCACAGATTATGAGTCTGATGCAGATGAGAGACAGAAAAGAAAAAGGCTGGAATCAAAAAGCCCAAGTCAATGCAAGGCTCTCATTAGACCCTTGGCATGGGCTCAAACCTGCAAGTACTGCTGAACAATCAAGGAAAAGAGGTATTTGATTTTAAGAGCACTGGACTTTCTATTTGTGGATGTATGTCTGTGCACTTAGCATGCACCACATATCTACTGATAAGAAAATGAAGATTAAAGTAATTAAAAATCCCAGTCACTTGGTGATGCTGGTGACTGACTTTATTTCCCTGGTAAGAACCGTAAGATCTTTCAGGAAGTTTACCATGCCAAACATTGTGTCATGTTTAATCCTGCACTTGTCCTTTATACAGTACTCCTGTTGATGTCAGTGGAAACTTGACTTGTGAGAGTAGAGAAGACTCAGGCTGAATGGATTTTTTCAATAGTAAAATTGAATGGAAGGAAACCTTCTGAAAGGTACCAAAATCTTATTCCATCTCACAGCATAAAGGGAGGTTTTTTGCTTTGTTCTTCAAGGGTTCTCACCTATATGGATTTGTGTATCTCTGCATTTACTGACCGTTGATATACTGGATAGCATGACTGGCATATTTGAAAGTGATTGATTCAAAGTATCTATAATGAGCAAACAAGGAATGACTAATAAATGTGTAACATGCATTTCCATTTGTTGTTCTACATCACACGCCACAGCCATTTCTAAATAACTTCTGTGTATACAGTTTTCCCATCACACTTCCATTTTGTGGTTGCTAAACCATATTGAAGCATGCAAATGTGAGGACAGACACTGTGTTAATCACTAATAAGCTTTAAATATTTTCTGTTTATATT
The DNA here is from genome assembly GCF_001522545.3 of Parus major. Taxonomy (NCBI): domain Eukaryota; kingdom Metazoa; phylum Chordata; class Aves; order Passeriformes; family Paridae; genus Parus; species Parus major. The sequence goes on from NC_031769.1 coordinate 124,528,161, forward strand.
TGAAAGGGTCTGAGAAACGCCTGTAAGTTTTCTAAGCAATTTCCAGCTGGTTACGTTTGCTGTCACCAATAGTACTCATTACACAAATAGACTTTTCTCCCTCCTCTTACAAATACAAACAAAAGAGACAGATTTTACAATGCTGAATGTAAATGATGAAGTCATTCTGGTATTACTATTCTAGATTTACAATGACCTCGCCGAAAACAGAACCTACACCCCTGTGGTTAAATCACAACAGAACAATATTAAAACCAGACTTGAATGAACCATCTTAAGAAGAAAACGGGGTTAAGTTACAATACCATTTCCATACCGAAAACTGCTCAGAGCAAGACACGCACAGAAAAGCCTTCAAACAGGACCATCTGCAAGCGCGCTCGGGTAGGAGCTGCCCCTCGGGGTCAGCCCGCCCCACCACAGCGCCGGGCCGGGGGAAGCCGGCACGACACGGAACGGAGCCGCCGCTCAAGGGCTGCCAAGGTCCGATCCCTCCTGTCCTGCCACAGAACACGGCAGCGTTGCGCAATAGGAAAACATCTAAAATATGTATTGCACAGTTTTGTTCTCGCTAATCCACCCTCGAGAGCGGCAGCTCGGCCGCACTCAGAGTTAAGTGTGTAATGCCTCAATGGTAAAAATTACACGTAAGCGCAGCTCGACCTGCAGCTTCTCCGGAGGCGAGCAGGAAAAACGCACTACGGAGTAATAAGCGGTGACGTCCCCGTTCTTCTGAACCCCCATCACAGCTCCTCGCCACAACTCCGCCGATCTCCGCGTCCAAAACCTGTGACAAACCCTGCCTGCAGGACCCTCCGGCACGGCTGAACTTGCCCTGCCGGGCTGCCCTCCTCCCTCCTTTCCCTGCGCTCCCGGCAGGGAGCAGCACCCGCCCGCCCTGCCGCGCCGCGCACCCGCACGTACGCACACACAGCCCCACACACAGGGGCACGCGGCCGCCCGCGCGCTCCCTCACACCGCGCTCTCGCGCCCACCGCCCGCCCCGCACCGGCTCCC